>NW_028301610.1:37667348-37970378 GCF_987345545.1 Pholcus phalangioides | reverse complement strand
AATGTCTGTTAATGCGCATTTCCAATTTCCCTCAAGAAGCAACGGATTGAATAATTTTGTGATGAAATGACTCTGCGTATTTTCTGGAAACAAATCATTATTAGCGTTACTCGCGAGCGTTACGAAAAACTGATTCTTCATGTTTTTAAATCCGGTTCCCGTATCCATTCATTAAATTTCGAGCTGTACCCTAAAAATTTCACGTAGAATTCTTTGTTTTTACCAACTTTACGGGTTTTCAATATCTTTTCAATCTTCCAATATGCACTATCAAGCGGTTTTATAACCTTTTGTAATTCGAATTCGTTAAAGCGTCCAATAAGCGGTTCTTTTTTCAAATCAATCAAATCATAAGTTGGTGGTTGAGTTTTATACCGTGCTTTGATGAGAAAAATTTCTTGTGTCCAATTAGGTAGATAAGATTTATGGAAGACTTTCCTGGTTTTTGAAATTCTTACTTGGTCGTTTATTTTGAACTTGAATCTAACATTGTGGCTAGAGCCGTATAGTCTTTCAAAAATTTCTGAATGGTGAATTTTCTTAATTTTTGATGGGGCAAAACCAGTACTACGGTTAACCGAATCGTTGATTGATCTAACTAGCGCAGGTAAAAAGTGAATGTATTTATATTTCGAGGTGTGAGTGAATAGCCTATATATCTTGTCTTTAATTTGACGGATTTTTCGTTCAGCTAGCGCAGCTTTAAAAACTGATTGTGTTGAGTAATGTTCGATATTATTATCCCGAAAGAAAGTCTGTAGTTTTCTGTTGAAAAACTCGGAACCGCGATCGGTATGGAGTTTTTTACACTTTTCTTGTTTGAAAAGCGCTTTGAAAGCATGCAAAACTTGGTCCTGTGATTTGTTTTTGAGGGGGTGAACGAAAAGTTTCCTTCGAAACACATCAACAACAACTAACAAATATTTTACCCCTTTATTGTATCGTGAATATTTCTTCATGTCCATCAAATCGGCTTGCCACAACTCATTAGGCCCTAAAGCTATTGTGGGTCGAGTTGGAAATTTGTATCTGACAGGTTTATGAAGCGTATAAGTGTCCTGACGCATTAGCCAATCTTTCGCTAACCGCTCAGAAATATTCGCTTTTTTTGCTAACTTCTTCACACCACCAAAAGAAGCAGGATTTTCCAAATCGTAGTAAATATCCCCTAATAATTCAGCCATTGAGCACCAGGTTCGTGCGTTCTACTTCGTTTACGTGCACTTCTCTTAGGTTCTTTTTTTTTAAATGGTACTCGCACTGGAGTGAAGTAGCCTTCAGGTAAATTCACCGAACTTATATTGCGTTCATCCGGAGAACTTTTCTTCTTTGGTGTTAGCAGACTTTCCTGGGCCAGTGAAGGAGAGTCTTGTGCAAAAGTTCTTTTAACCATATCATTTTGTATCCATTCGAATGGTATTCCAGTTTTAATCAATTTCATAAAAAACAATGGAAAAGCACTGGGGATTTCAGCTGATCTTCTATTTCTGAGTATAAAACTGAATATATCGATGATATGCGTACCTGGCAAAGATTTCCCGTCTATTAATAATTGTCCTTGTTCATTCCAGGATAGGTTAGCTTGCATCATTTTATCTATAAGTGGAAGAACATACTTCCTTGTTGTTTGTGGAATTGAAAGATATATCTGCTTAATTATCGGATCTTCGTCCACTTTTTTAGGTGATTCGATAACTGTTTCAGTTACATCAATCGATTCCTCAGGTTTTTGGATTGAAACTCTGACAGGGTCGTACGGAGTATGAACCAGTTTTTTGTATTTAGAAACGAGATTATTAAGTATTTTCACTTTGACGTCATCAGACATGTTGTTGGTATTCAAAAGATTTCCGATCTCATTTTCGGTTTGTGACTCCTCAGATATTCTCATTCGCCGAGGTAACAAATATTCTTCTGGAACTAAGGCCATTTTTTTAGCCATTTTTAACGCTGGAAAAGACTGCCTATTGCGCTGATCACAGAAGGAATAAGATATGGTAGAAACGCTCCACCTGTTTGATTAGATAATATCCGTTTCTTGACGTGGTTTGAGACCTTCTTGTCAGCAAGCTTTCTAATCACTGTCTTATATTTCTTAAGTTTAGAAACATTACAGTTCAGGTCCTTGTTATGTAGGGCATTATAGCATACTTCACATATAGAATGCAATTGGGATGGACTAACATTTTTCAGAACAGCACGACGTTGAAGTGGGGTTGCTTTTTGTAAGAAAGCAAGCATATGGTAATTTTTACGTATTGACTTCATTTTGTTGGAACAAAAACACAGTAGACACCTTCTGCGTCCGAGAAACACGAATCTCTCAAACGAAGCGCTTTGTTGCTTAACGGATGACAATCAACCAGCAAATAAGCATACGGTTTCTCAGTGCTTTTTTTATAAGCATCGATGAAGTATTTCGACTGACCCGGGAACATCTGACGAGCCAAACACTGAATTTGACTGCAATCCCTGTTGTTCCCAAATAAAATAAGATAATGAGTATTAAGGGAAATATTTCGAAAAATTTTATTTTTAGGAAACAGATTTTGAGTTAAAAGTATAACACTTTTATTGCCGTGATGAGATGTTACTGTAAATAAACGTGATACTTCATCATTTAAAGATTCTAATAAATCATCAAGAACCACGACATCATAAAAATCATCAAATGCTTCAGGTATGCCTTGGTAAAAATCTATTTTTGATTCTTCTATAAACCATGGCTGGAACATTGAATAACACCATAAGATATTGTTAATATCTCTCCCATAAAGATTACACTTTAATAACTTTCTGACTAAAGTTGTTTTGCCACTTAATGTGGGTCCAACAACTAGTGTAGTGGATGGGAAACGAAAATGATAAAGATCATTCATCACTACATCTTGACTGGCAAAGTTTTGAGAATTCATCTCTATTCAACTGCACACCGACAAAATATGGAGCTAGCTTCCCTTGATTGTTTTTAAAGAAATGTCTGATATCAAAAACACTTTTATTATCCTTTAAGCAAACATGAAAAAAGTAACTTCTTCCAAGATAAACCGATTCAAAACAAGATGAATTAGTGAGATTGGGCGTTAAAGCTTCTTTATCATGATTAGTGGTAAACAATATCAAGAGGAAAAAAAATAGCAGGCAAATAATGCTTATTACATAAAAAGAAATAAATCTTGTATGCCGGTTTTGAAAAGAGAGCATCGTTTTAAATAGCAACCTTGAATGCCGCGTGACAAGCTTACAATTGCGTTATCTTAAAGAAAAGTTTTCTTTTTATTCAGGTTAACAACAAAAGCAGGTATATTATAATGAGATACGGAAAAACAACCTTGAGAGGGAGAGATTTTAAGTAATCGGACTTGCGATTTTTGGGTGTGGGGGTTTTCGTGTTTTATTTGAAGCCAGAACGGGACAATTTTTGTGAGGGTGCAGCCAGAACGGGACAATTTTTGTGAGGGTGCAGCCAGAACGGGACAATTTTTGGTGCGGTGCAGCCAGAACGACCCAAAACACCACTACTAACATTCGTACTTTGGCACTGTTTCGTGACTGTGATTTTGTCTTCGTTTGAAATGACGTATCTAATAAGGCACTTAATTCTTTCGATTCTGGAGTGTTTTCTCAATAACTGTTGCTTCCAAGTGGTGTAATTCTGTGGCGTAGTAGAGCCAAAATGAAAGTCCTTGGTATACTCGCATGTTGTAACATAGTGAAAGACGGTTCCCTCCCCTCCACATTTACACATGCTAGAAAACCTACTCTTATGAAAACGATGAAGATAGGAGAGGAAGGGGCCATATGCTCTCAAAAAAATAAAATAGTCTCTCTAGACCAGCCATAACTAGAGCATTTAACTTGTGGAAGAACTTCATAGATCTTACGACCTGTTTTCGTGTCATTTGACCCTCTTGATTGCCATTTCTGTAACAAATCATTTCGAAACTTCTTCATCGCCCACGACTTCGGAAGAATTATAGAGAAATCTGTTCCTGGTCTTTCGGTCGCTCTTTTGGCTAACCGATCAGCTGCTTCATTCCCAGTATTTCCTCTATGCGCTCTGACCCACGAGATATAGATATGTCTATTTGGCAGTAACAAGTCTATAATTTTCCTAGCCATCATGTGGCATGATAGGGGGTCTAGAACCGCATATAACGTAGAAAGTGAATCAGAAAGAATGTGTGTTTCTTTCTTGCTGGCGCTTGCCTGTTCGTTGCTGTGAGCAGCGCAAACAACTCCGCCTGAAATACCGTATTTAGATCGTTGAGTTTATTGCTCCAGTTACTTATCTCCAAGTCATCCTGAAAGGTAACCATGGCCAAAGCCACTCCATGCTCAGTCTTGGAGCCATCAGTGTAGATCTTATATTTAGCCTGTGAGTGTATTTCTCCTTTTAGATCAATGCGGTATTCCTCCATAGATTGTGAAGGATGCTGGGACCATCCTGTGATTCTCCTTTCCATCTGGGCGTAGGAAAGTGTCTCGCCATTCCCCAGCGTAACAGGAGTTTTGAGACGGGTCAAGAGGCTGAATTTGACTTCACATTCTACCAGGAGACTGAGTGGGGGCAATCCCAGTATGACTTGGAGTGCATTTGTGGGCGTAGTTGAGTAGGCCTTAGAGATATATAGCAGGTATCCTCTCTGAACTGTGAGTCAAGGCGCTTCTGTAGTGATATGGTAGCATTGGCTCCCCATATGGCAGCTCCATACACCAGAATAAGTTGTGCGACCGTGATGTAAAGAGTCCTGCGCATCCTAATGTTGATTCCCCAATTCCTGCCTGCTATGCAGTGAAGCCTCGTGAGTAGCTGATTGGATGTTTGTGCGTTCAGCTCTGTGACATGGTCTTTCCAGTCCAATTTGTCGTTAAAATGGATACCCAGAATTTTAATTTTGTGGAGTCTCTTGATAAAGTTGTTTGACGAACGAATTTGTGGTGGACGTTTCCCTTTGGGGGAGACCCATAGAAAGTTTGTTTTGTTGGTGGCTAATTTAAGGCCGTTCTCAGTTAGCCAGTTGCTGATATCAGCCAGGAAGCTGGAGGCGTGTTTACCAACTCCCTCCACCGTGGGGCCCGAGACCAATACGATAATGTCATCCGCATAGGATTGGACCCGCACGTTATTTGGCCACTTAAGCTGGAAGAGTTATTAAGAACCAGATTCCAATATAGTGGGCCAGAGCAGGACCCCTGCGGGCAACCTTGAGTTAGTTGTTTTGACACTGCTCCACTGCCAGTAACTATTGAAACTGTACGGTTAGAAAAGATGTCTTCAGCTATTTTCTTTAGCTGGGAGGAAATTAGAGGAAATCTGTTGCGGATAACTGGATATTTAACAGAATCGAAAGCCCCTTGAACGTCAAGAGTGTCAAGAGTTGAATCTAGGTTGGCAGATAACATTGGCTCTGACCCAAAATCATTTTTTCGATACGTCAATAATGGATGTAAGGGGACAGTTGGCCCCCTCTCGATAGGAGGCTCAAAAGTAGAGAGCAATGTAGGCATGTGTAGTGCTTTCAATGACTTTTTCGCGTCGGTTTTTAATGGAGATAATGATATTCGATATACGGGTGTTGCATGGGGTAATAAAACGCTCAACGATATTCAAGTGGAAGACGTGGAGGTCCTAAATCTTCTAAGAAATGTATGTGCAAGCAAAGCACCAGGACCAGATGATATCTATCCCAGGGTTCTCAGGGAAGGTGCTAATGAATTGTTGGGGCCAGTCGCACAGATATACAGGAGTAGTGTTGCTGAGGGTATCGTCCCGAGAGATTGGAAACTGGCTAACGTTGTTCCGATATTTAAGAAGGGTAGTAGAGAAGTGGTGTCTAATTATCGTCCAGTGAGTTTGACGAGCTCCCTCTCGAAAATTTTGGAAATTATCATCAAAAGGCAGTTTGTGAAGTGGATAGACGAGAATAATGTATTGTCGGATAATCAGCATGGGTTCAGGAAGGGGAAGTCATGTGTAACTAACCTCCTTTGCTTCTATGATTACGTGACTAAGGCTTTGGGTAAGAGCAAAAATGTCGACGTTGTTTACCTTGATTTCCAGAAGGCATTCGATCGGGTCCAACATGGCAAACTCTTGAAGCGTTTACACGAGATTGGAATAGGGGGCAACTTGCTGAATTGGATAGAATCGTGGTTAAGAGATAGGTCGCAACGAGTTATGGTGAACGGGGAATTCTCTGGTTGGACAGACGTCACAAGTGGAGTTCCTCAGGGAAGTGTCCTTGGCCCCATACTTTTTTCACTTTTTATCGATAAACTCGATCAGGGTATCGATGGAATTACTAGCAAATTCGCAGATGATGTGAAGCTAATGGGGGTAATCGGGAATGAAAGCGATAGGGAGTTGCTCCAGACCAACTTAAACAAGATTGCAGCATGGGCAAATGAATGGAGCATGACGTTTAGCGTAGATAAGTGCATGGTCGCTCATTTTGGTTCGAACAACCCACGGTTCTCTTACGAGTTGAATGGTGTCACTATCCCGGATGCAACTAGAGTCACCGATTTGGGAATTCTCATTGACGAGCGACTTAAGTTTTCTGAACATTGTTCAGCGGTTGTCAAAAAATCGAATAGAATGCTTGGTCTCATTTTCAAAAAGGTCTCTTCGCGTTCTCCTAAAGTCATTCTTCCTCTTTTTCGAGGCTTAGTTCGTCCTGGACTGGAGTATGCTGTAAGGTTTTGGAGACCATACCTACAGAGGGACATAGACTTGGTTGAAGGGGTGCAGAGAAGAGCTACGCGTGTCCTTATTGGCACACAGGGCTTGAGTTATGAAGAAAGACTTCATTTTTTGAATATGTTTACATTGGATGAACGCAGGTGTCGAGGAGATATGATCGAAGTGTTCAAAATTTTCAATGGGATGGATAGGATGGACCATGAACTTTTAGTACACCGCCAATCGACTGCTTTTACAAGGGGACACCAGTATCGATTGGTGAGGGACAATGCAAGGTTATGGTGTCGCAGGGAATTTTTCTCCAATAGGGTTGTTAATAAATGGAATAGCTTACCCCCGGAGGTAGTAAATTGTAACACAATTGACACGTTTAAAAAGAAATACGATAAACATGTTGGGGTAAATCGAGAAGCTATCCATTCTTAGAATAAGACAACCATAAGTAATCTTTATGGGCATCGTATAATATTTTATCATGTGTATATATTGTTTGTAATTTGTGTTAATTGCATTTTTAATTGGGTTGCTGTATTTTTGAAACATATGACAACCATATTTTTATGGGCATCTTTTTATCAGCCACCTCGTTGGGCATTTTGCCTGTTGTGGCGTTGTATTTGTATTTGTATTTGTATGATTGCCATATCGTGTTTTTTCTTTTTCTGTGTATTAATTTCTTTCTGAATGGCAACCAGAGCGTGTTCAGTAGAGACACCATGTCTGAAACCAAATTGGTGGTCATTGATCCAATTAACTTTGCCTAACTAAAATACAATTCGTTGTGCAATTATCTTTTCAAATATTTTTCCTACAGTCGGCAGGAGATGTATAGGCCTATATGACTCAGGTACGCTTGGATTTTTATCTTTTTTCAAAAATAGCAATACTTTACTGTTTTTGAAGTGTGTAGGAAACAGCAGAAGTCGGAAGCATCGGTGGTACATTGTGTACAAAAATTCGGGGAATGTCCTGTTGATTCTTTTGATCAGGCTATTGTTGATCATGTCTATTTCAGGCACTTTTTTGTCATTTATATGACTAATGACTCTTTTGATTTCGCTAGCAGTAATATCAGGTTCAACAAAACAAATACACTCGCAGTCAGCTGTCTGAGAAGGCTGATCTATTTCATTTCCTTCATCAGGGAAAATGTCTGAAAGTAATTGTTGTGCTTGCACGCGTTGGTTGTCATTGTCTGGGTTATATGAGAATATTGGAGGCGTAATTTTTTTTTGCCTTATAGCTGCCTTGAAGCTATAAGGTGTCACAAAATTGTTTCCACGCTTGGTGTTTGGTCATTTTGATAAGCTTATTATGTAGGGCCCTTCTTCGATGGAAAATTTCTTTCAATACACCTCTATTCTGATCAGTGGCCGCGTAGAATATTCGCTTGCTAGACCGTAGAGCTTTTCTCGACACCTCCAGTTCTTTGTTCCACCAGGGTGCAGCCTTTGGTGGTTGTGGTTATTTTGAGCCACCTGTTGCCTATTGATGATATTAAATTAAACGAATTAGAAATAGAGTTGTCTAGGTCTTCTCTATTTCTCGCATGATGTAAGTCACTAATGATATCGGGCATTTGTCTACCGAGAGTTTGAAGAAAATTCCAAACTCTTCTTTCAGAGTTTGAGTACTTGGCGATGGTTTGTAAGTTATCTTTTCGGTCAGAGCTAGATGTATATAGAAGTGGGGGCTCGCGCTGTCTTCATCAGAAATGCTCCAGTGGGTTCTGCGAAAGATGTCTACATCGTTCGTTAGCGCGACGTCAGGGCTGCCCGAAGCATCGTCCCAACTATAGGTGCAGCTGCCATCATTGAGAAGTGAAAGATGTTGAGCCCTGAGTAGATCTAAAAGTTTGCGGACCCTCATCGCGAGGACCCGGGTTCGAACCCCACCGTCGCCATAGTGGTGGTTGGCTGAAGTTGGTTTTCTGTGGTTCCCAACTTCAAGGCGGGGAAGTGAACCGATCTCTCCGTTAAAAAGTCTCGCCACAGAGAGCAACAGACCTACAAACAGCATAAATTCAATCATAATATAACACATCACTCACTTCACTTCTGAAATATAGATGGCAGAACTGAAAAATCAAACACAATACTACATATGCACTCAGACTGTTAGGTACACATACAGTTACACCTCCGGCACAACTCGCTAGGTAGTAAATCGCCCATAAATGGTAATAGACCTGAGTTGTGCTCGGTTTGAAAGAAAGGTGTTCCCAATCTGATAATGGTTTTCCGACTGCTGATTTTACATAGAGTAGGACTTCACAAATCCGGACGGACCCATAATCTGGATTTTTTTTGGATCCGAGCAATGCTTATACAAAATGTGTTTAGAGAATAAGTAAGGGCATCTTTTTACTAGTAAAGTTATGTTTAGAAATTGTGCTTGAACATTTGATCATATGCATAATTAATAATATGCATTTACAGGGCCATTCAAAAAACATCGCCAAAATGAAAAGGCTATTCAGGCATAAGATAACAATCCAAAATCCCATAAGAACAAAAATTTGCAAACGATATCCCCAGCCGCAACAGGGAGTTGTTACACCACACACTGTTAAAGCAATCCCGAACTCACGCAAGTACGTGCACCACCAAACCAGAACATGGCTCCTACTCTGTCCATGCTCGAGAAAGAGAAGAAAAAATGAATAAATAAACAAAAAAATAAATAAAAAGGAAACTCCCATCAACTCTCCCCCCAAACCTCACACTCAGAGACTCAAGCCCTCGACAAGGAAAACATTCCCGGTGGTTCCAAAGCCATCTTCAAGCCGCTCCACTAACGCTACATTACGTCCCCCATCACAACCGGAGAACGCAACAGCAACGAAAAGCAAGCGCGTGCACCTGACAGGAAGCACACAGTCGTGCATACGAGCGACTTCGGTGGAAATATGCAAATGAGACGGTAATGAGAATTTGTGCTGCTAATCCACAACCAGTTCACCGTTATAAACCGTGTATGTGGACCTGCTGCACTCTGCCTTTGCTGGATTTGTGACTCGCCTGCAATGTGTTATCCCCTGTAGTGGTGGTGGTCATGTGGAACACATACTGCTGCAATAAACGATTCGGAGGCATTCTGTTCGTTATTTGCGCATCTTTTTTTTTTACACGTCAGCGCCACATATCGGCTGTTTTATGAGTTATTTTTCCAATCTTAAAAAAAATTCCAGTGACGTAGCGATGCTAACCCTTCAAACCGTTTTTTATTTCGGCTATATTTCCGGTTTTTATTAATTTTTAAAGTTTCTACGGATTTTATGCCCACCCTGTATATATATGGGTGCACGTAATTCCCATTTTGCACACAATTTTCTAGTCGTGCGAAAAGTTTCTTTATCTACAGAGAAACCAAATCTTGACCAGAATTCTTACACTAACCAGTTTCCTCTTCATATCAATAAGAGTATAACAGTAAATTTAACATATTAAAATGAGTAATTAAAATTAATATATTGAAACAGTAAATTTTGTATATATTAATATTTTCTGAATTTCACCAGAAATTTTTTTTATCAATAGTGGTCGATGGGTGAGACCTTGGAATAAATTTGCTATTTCAAGCGAAAGTTGGTTTTTTTCAACATCACACTGATAGTGCTGGGTATTGCTGTACAAAACTCTCATAGTGAGATCCCTTAATTAGTCAAATTAATTAATAATTACTTAATAATTGATTACAGTTTAGTAATTAATTATTGATAATATATATTTATTTATATCTTTTTCTTAATTTTTATTTAAAAAATTCAAATTTCACCATAACAACTGATTGTATAGTTACTAGGGGTGGCTGCCCAACCCAAACCCTGTGATTCACCCCTCTTAATGTGGCCCGCGTAACTTAACGAAAAATATTGATGTGTCCCTTGGATGCAAAACGTTGAAGACCCCTACCTTAAATGAATAATTTGTAAAACGTCAAATCCCCGGCAAGAGAAAGAAATCGTTAAAAACGTATGCGGATATAGTTGCGAAAATGCCAAAATCTTAGGGCAGAATTTCGTCTGAAGACATTAAACCGTAGCTTCTACCACCCCCTGGAACATTCCATTCCTCTCCAGGGGGCGTTAACGCCCACCTTGGGAATCACTGCTTTAATAGTTAGTTGTCAATGATGAATTTAGCATGATTTATCAAATTTGCCAACGACGCTTGAGTATTTTGCACAATCATCGATAAAACTGATAAACTTATCAAACTTATGCATATTTATGCATAATCAGATTTATCACATTTGCCGTAACATAAAACGGTTCTTTTTATTTCCTAGACAAGAGAAACCCTAAGAATTTCAACTTTTAAAAAAAGGCAAGTTGCATTAGTAACAACATGGGTATAGTAATGCCCATGTTCTAATTTTATTTACACTACTGAGCAAGTTGAAAAAAAAATTCAAAAACAATATGTTACGTCGAATGCAAAAAAAAGCAGCAAAATTTTTTAATAATTATATTATTGAAACTGCTGGCAATTTTTCAATCTCTATTTTGCCAACCTAGATGGTCCATAAACAACAACCACATCTTGCTTCGCTTTTTAGTGACGTAATTCTGATCTTAGCCAATGAGAGTTACCTCATGTTAAAATCCTATGCATAGTATGGAATTACGTGGCCGGGAATATTGGCGTACACATATAAGAGAGGGGGATGTTGGGGCTCTAACCCCCGCCGCTTAAACCGAGCATTATAGTGCTATTTTACAGGAAAAAACGTAAACTACTCCCAGAAGAAAAAAAATTGAACCCTCCGGAAATACCCGCATTTCCCGGCATGTGGAGAAATTTGAATCAGAGATTCTGGAAAATTCTTAAATATCTTTACTATAAAAATCCAACGAATTGGCTGAATGCATACTGTCATTCAAGAATTTTTATTGCCTGTTAACTGGTGGGGATTTTGGCCCACCAGCCGTTCTATTTGGTCTATCAGTAAATAGAAATAATGGCCGCTGGTGGGCCACTGCCTTTTCTCTATAGTTTTCCTCAATACTCTTCAATTTCGAACCCAAATAATTGACGAAGGTGAATCTTATAGCACAAAAAGTTTTTTTGTCCCATTTTACTGCAAATTTTTTTATGACCTCATTTAAGGAAAAAAAGTGAACGCTTCGTCTGCAAGGGGGCAAAGGTTGTAAAACATCCTATTTTCGGACAAAGCTATTCAAAGTCATCATGGCTCCCCTTCCATTTGGTTTTCACACATAGTTCCACAGGACCACAAGGGTTCATATGACCCTGCCTGGACCCAGTCATTCTGGGATCCCAGCTTACCACTCTCTTGTTAAGTTCCACTGTTATCCCAAAGTGAGTTTTTCCTTCTTTTTATGGGTGCGGTAAAACTCCCAAAAGAGGGAGGCTGACGGATGTAGGTCGATTGCCCCCACAATGAATCATTTGGGAGAAAAATTTGTCACGGCCCTCGCGATTGCACTCACCCCAATTTTATAAACAACAGGTCGTATGCCCTCAAGTCACCCTAATTTATTAATATGACAGGTAGACAATATATATAAATTATTTTGAGCGATTCGCATAACGCGAGCAAAAAATTTGCGCTTTGTTTATTTATTTTGGCGTTATCACAACTGAACTGATTGTGGTTTTTTTTTTGCACCCCACACACGTGTTATGGAATTTCGGATAATATTCTCTCTTACAGTCTCCGGTAAGCATACCTCCCTCGGGAAATTAACACACGTGCGAGTGTGAATATTTACAATACGAAACTAGTTGTAGCAGCATTGCAGACATGCGTATGTGCTCTTGAAGTTTTCATTAAATTCTTTTTAAATTCTGGAGAAAACTGTGGGCTGGTTACATTATTGAACGTTACTTTGAGGGGCTAGCTCATGAACAGGAGCCACTACTTGTAGAAGAGACTGTGTGCTTGGGGAAGACCATGGACTGGGGGGTGCATCAGGATGACATTCAAGAACTAGTGGTGAAAAATGTCTAGAGGTTGGCGGTAGATGAAGTTATATGGATCTCTTTTGCACGCGCCAGCAAGAGTTAATGGACGGTATCTCATCTGAGGAAGAGAGAAATAAGGAGAAATCCTTCTCATAAAATGAGATTAGAACGATGTGTAGAATGTGGGAATCTGTGCAAAACTCTGTAGAAAAGAACCACCCAAATAAAGCTGTAGCAGTGTGCGAGCAATGAATCTGTCCAACGAACACACACACACATCGCAATTTACTATTTCCCAGAAATCCTATAAAAAAAACCAGAAATTAGGATTCCCAGAAATCCTAAAAAAACGAGCACGATGGTGGAAGTAATTGAACTCATTAACTGAAGTTCCACTGTATATAAATCATTTTAGGCAGATCATACTTACTCGCACAGAAGCGAAATCGTTTTCATCCCCCTTTTTCCCATCATAACATGCGACAGTTGGTAAAAATACCGAGAGATATCTGAACTAGTTTTCATCTGTAAATAATCGGAGGAGAGGCATCGTTTTAACCGATATTTCTCTGTATTCGATTATTTTATAAGTGGGCATTACTTACCAAAACAATCAAGCCTTCTTTACATTTTTGAGAAATAATTTTTCGGATAAAAGAAACGGTAGAAAGTAAAAAGACATCGGCAAAATTCAGGTATGCGATATTAGAAAGTGTCAATTTCAAGTCAAAGATATAGATGTCGCTGAAAACAAGTTTCATAGCTTGAAGTTCACGAAGTTGGAAGAGAAAATCGTATTGACCGATATTTCAGTGTATCCGATTTTGTTGTAAGCCGGCTCGACTGACTTAAACATTGTTGAAATAATAAATTTCAGAATATATTTGATAAAGTGAATTGTTTTCAGAAAGAAAGAAAAAATATATCGCTTGCACGTACTCATGAAATCCGAAAATATTATCTGAAATCGACCATTAGATGACTCTAGCGAAACCGAAACTAATTTTGATTGCTACGCGTAATTAACGAAACCGAAACTTAAAACGGACATTAATATAGTGATAATGATTCGGGTTCACGAGAACAAAATGAATAAAATTTATTATAACAGATATTTGACTCTATCAAATTTCACTCTGGGTTTGCTCAGTTGTCTGAGAAATTTTAAAAATCCCCCCTTCACTTTCATCAATTACAATGACGAAAATCAGACTGAGGGCAATCAATCTGTTGCGGAGCATTTAGTTCTTTTTGAGTCGTGCTGTAGGAAATCCTGGACTGATGCTGAAAGGTTATTCCAGTATGGTCTACCCAACTGCTTAAATCCCCTTGGGGAACAACAGATCGGGGACCATTTTCTGGTCTGGTGGTGTCGTATGAACACGTTGGGAAGATTGAAAGACATCGATTTTGAAAACAATAGATATCAATCAAAATCAGTTTTTGAAATTCCAGACCCGATCGGAATCAAATTGTTGTCCATCATGCCTAGCAATAAGGGCTGATGGTGGGAATACAAAGGGGCCTATGAAGAAGAAAAGAGTATACCATACATGCTGAGCATATGGCCTACGGGCCCTCAAAGTCATTTGATGTGGCTAGCAACCTAAAAACTAATTTTGTGAAAATAAACTAAGCTGCACATTCCAAGATCACTTCAATGACATGCGGCATAGTTTCAGAGTACCCGATATAATTATATTTTCACATAATTCAAGTGCCTTTTGCGGCACATTTTGAGATAACTCAAATGAGCAGTGTGGTGTTCCATATCACTTACGTATACCGTGACGCATTTCGAGATCTTTCAAGTGATCCGTGGTACATTCCCAGATCAATTAAGAGATCCGTGGCATGTTTATAGCACTTGAGTGACACGCGACAGATTTCGAGATCACTTAAGTGACCCTTGCCGCAGTTCCAGGTAACTCAAGCGGCCCTCTGCACATTTACAGATCACTTAAGTTACTTGTGACAAATTTCCAGATCACTTAAGTTACTTGTGACAAATTTTCAGATCACTTCAGTGACTACTTCTGCAGTTTCTTATCATTTAATAAAGAGGCCCGCGATACGTTTTCAAATCAATAAAGTGGCCCGCACTTTCCTACAGATTGAACACATTATAATCATACATAATAATAGTAATACGCATAATAATAATGGTACATAATAATTATCACATTAACCGTAACATATAGATTATAATCCATCATGCTGAGGGAACATTAATTTTAAGTTTCCTCAGCATGATCTAGGGCTCCTCGGAGCTGTGACTTATCCGGTTATCTGATGCGTTTGATGATTTGCGATGAAAATGTAAGCTCGTAGCTCTTTTGTAAGATACAAGTTTGCAAATTCATCTCAAATTGCCAAACTCAAAAGCTTAGATCATGGAACCGGATAAAGGTGAACATTAGCCCGATACCCTCTGACATGCGGTAATGGATCTGCTAGACACCGAAAAATCAAGGCCTATACGCGGTAAGTTATTTTACCTTATTTATGATTCATGAAACACATTGAAAAATGACATCTCTTCGACCCCCCCCCCCAACTGTCTATAATATGTGCAGCGGCCTATTTACAGGAGGACTTAGCGGACTGCAGCCCAGGGCGGAAAATTTGAGAAATGAGTGGCGAAGAAAATTTGTAGAATGGGAGAAGAGTTGGTGAAATTTCTCTAATCCTCTCTCGATAAATGAGCTTCTGCCCAGACAGCGAGAGACTAGTTCACGGACTGACCAAAAGAGTGACCTAGTAAGTTTGCAAGCACGTGAGCGAGCAAAAAGAGTGACTTAGAGCATGAGGAAGCATGTGAATGACCAAACGAGCGACCTGCAGAGCGTGCGCAAGCATGTGAATGACCAAACGAGGGACTTCAGAACGTGAGCAAGCGTGTGAATTACCAAATGAGGGACCAACAGAACGTGAGCAAGGATGTGCATGACCAGACGAGTGACTTACAGTGCGACCGACTAGTTCAATGAGTGACCTTAGAGCGTGTGCAAGATTGAGAGTGACCAAAGCAGTGTGCAAGATTGAGAGTGACCAAAGCAGTGTGCAAGAGTGAGAGTGACCAAAGCAGTGTGCAGGTATGTGAGTGACCAAAGCAGTGTGGAAGTATGTGAGTGACCAAAGCAGTGTGGAAGTATGTGAGTGACCAAAGCAGTGTGGAAGTATGTGAGTGACCAAAGCAGTGTGGAAGTATGTGAGTGACCAAAGCAGTGTGGAAGTATGTGAGTGACCAAAGCAGTGTGGAAGTATGTGAGTGACCAAAGCAGTGTGGAAGTATGTGAGTGACCAAAGCAGTGTGGAAGTATGTGAGTGATTAAAACTGTGTGCAAGCAGTCTTTACCCAATCTTGCATCTCGGAAGCCTCCGAGATGCAAGATTGGGTATTGATCCATACCTCAAACAAGTGCGTTGGAAAGACCCACCTTAGAAACCCCTGAGAATCAGGGCTGTGTCGTGACCCATAGCTCAAGAATCTCTAGCTCAATGGATTCGAAAGAACCATCTCGGAAGCCTCTGCGAATAAAGTTTGCACTCATATAGCTTAAGAGCCCTCCCCCCAACTGTTAGTGAATTTGAAAGACCCATCTCGAAAGCCCCCGTGACCCAATTTTGGGTCACGACCCGCAGATTAAGAACCCCTGCTTTAAACCATCTTAATACAGTATATGTTTCTAATAAAATATTTTAAGAGTTATCCAAAACCAGTCAAACACTCTTAAATCAACTATCGATGACTTGAGACTACCTGACATCCTTAACCCTTTAGCGGTCCAGAGGTTTTTTTTCGGTACATCGTTTGTACAGTTTGTACATTTAACCCTAGATGCATAAACATGCATGGGAGATACACAATTCATAAACATTCGTCTCTCAGACGAACATATTATATTGATGATTTTTGTAATACAAGGAGCAATAGAACACACTTTAAATCTGAAAAGTTGTTTATTAATCATTAATTTTCTGAAATGAAAATGAATACAATAGTTATTCTGAGCAATCGACACATAATAAACCGCGGTGATCCATACACATGAATTTTTTTATAAAAAAACAGTTACACTGTATACAAAAAAAAATCTAGCAAACGAATAATAATTCATTATTTACGTTGAATAACACTCAACTTCACGAAGAAATTACGATTTCAAATCGTAAAAATTCAACAATCCCAACACTATTCATAAGGGACGCTGTAACTCCATTAGCATAAGTGCAATCTGACATGCGACAGGCGCAATACTAGTTCTTGAACGATCTAGGAAGGTATATATTTTTAGAAGTTCATCTTTTTCTATCCCTTTCACTAGTGTCACAAGTGTTTACGTATTTTGCGCAGTCTGTGAGACGAATGTTTATGAATCTAGGGTGAAATAAGTGTGATGAGATTTGATAGTGTTAGTAGACATCCATGCCCGAACCGGGATTCGGACCCAGACCTGAACAGTCAGAATCTAGCTCCCTAACCACTGGACTGCCAGGCGGCTTGGACTGCCGGTGAATTATCGTTTTTTGAGTTCGTATTATCGTAGATTCGTTTGTCGAGTCCACATCTGGACATAGGACCGTAAAAGGTTAATTTTTCGCTCTATCATCAATTTTGTAGAACACAAGATCACTCAACATGATGTATTGTTCGTCGACGTATTTTGTCTTTACAAGTTTGATAATTAAAGATGTAACTGTGAGTTAGTAGCTCTATTGTAAAATACAAGCTCATAAGTCACATCTCTAATTGTCACAACACGAAAGCTTGGATCATGAAGTCAGATAAATAGTGATATGTATGGCCAATATTTTCATCGGCATTCGTGATGGATCAGTGAGAGACACCATAAGGGGTAAGTTTTTTCAACTTTTGATTCAAAAAAAGCCCATGAAATTTTGATTTTTTTGAAGTACAATGTTTAATTCTCTGAAATACAAGTTTTTGAAACGTCTTCTTTGAGCCGTTTTCATAGCTCTGGCCAGTTTTTCAAGCAGGGGTGGCCAACCTTTTCCTAAGCCGTGAATCTTTTGACCTATTTTTCAATGATGTAGCATTTGCGCAGCGTTTTGTTAAAAAAAAAATTAATTAATTTTCACGAACATTTTTGCGTAAAATTAACATTTTTCGAAATTAAAAAGTCTAATGAGTGCCATAGTATTTCCAGATCGAAAATCATGATAAAATTTCCAAAAATTTCATTTTTGAAAATTCATAAAAATTTAAATTTGTAAATTCAAATTTTTACGACTTTTCAAAAATCAAACATTTTAGGAAATTTTATCATGATTTTCTCTCTCGATCTGGAAACTTTGTTCCCATCAGCATAAACAGAAATAAATTTTTTAAAAATATAAAAAATAGTTTTTCTTGAATTTTCTTTTGTCAGGTGATCATTACTAATTATTTCAATTAAATAAAGTTGATTAATTTATATTACATTTAACTCCTTAAATGTGTCATATAAGTAACCAGCTATAATACATAAAAAAGTTGTGCAATTCAGTCCCGAATCAGAGGAGCTGTCAAAAATGGGTTTTAGGCCGGGATTACAATATAAAATATTGATAACAGATCTTTTACAAAGCTTTAAAAAAACAGCCAATAAGCCTATTTTTTACATTTGCTCGAATGTAACGGATCCTCTTATTGGTTGCAATTTCAAAGTTTTATAGAAGAAATTTTCTAAAACTTTTATAGAGTGTAATCCCGCGGCTTTAAGAACATTTTTGATGTGTGTGCCACTTAAAATCTAACCCCAGATCACATATCCCGCTTTTACGGGACATTTCAACCGTTTTTCCTAGAATGTTTTGGCTATTCCCTTGTTTTTCATAAAAATGCTTATTTTGTCGCTTTTTCTACTCTCATTGAATGTTTTCAAATGAAATGAATTCAATGAATGAATGAATTCATGATCTTCGGGGCTGTGTTACTGCATGGACCCCGGGACCTCAAGGGCATAGGTGGCCTCGTGATATTGAGATTTAGTATCATGATTTTTTTTCAACAGCAAGTATAGTGTTGCCGGATAATTTTTCACAAGACTTCGAGTTTGCAAAACAAGAAGTGGTTCGACGGACAAACCCAGATTTATTTACAGAACAGCAATTTACACGTATTTACAAGCTAATCAGAGAGCTAACAACTCTCTCGCAAAGTTCAATCACAACTGACTTTTTATCCAGTCTCTTTCTATTCTGAATCTGGAATCCCTTATTCTCACTCTCCCTACTATTTATAGGTCTGTTGAAGCTTCGAGAAAAGAACATTCTACAAAATTCTACTTTACAGTTTCCAAGTTGGCGGCGCCACCGTAAGGAGGTCCGGAACCACTGTCTGGAGGGCGGCACCTTCTAGAATGTTCCCACTAATCGCATATAAACCGAAACCGGTATCAAATCTCGTTGACAACAGAAGATTGCGATAAAGAATTGCGCCATCTATCATCTATAGTTCGTAATAATAACAATCGTTAGGTACGTAATATGAGCTAGATAGGGACAAATACAGTAGTATTTGTCCGGGCAAGTCCGGGACCGATAATGCTATAAAGATGCTCTTGATTACTTATTTACAATAACCCCCAGAAGGCATGAAATGCACTTATACTGGAATAATAATAATGTATAAGTAAGAAAAATAATTAGAAATAATAGTGAAAAAGGGTAGCACTTCGCATACGGAGCCACATCGAAATCCTCAATAGCGGAAGAAAATCTTGCATAGGAGGCGAACGCAAGTTCTGATGGCAGACTGTTCCATATTCTCGCCACACGGCATCTGTATCTGTGGAAAACGCAATTTGTTCTGGCCGTTGTTATTCTTATTTGGAAGCGATGCCTCCGTAGTTCAACTCGCCTGTCTATGATCTCGAAGAAAGGTTCTTTCAATGGTAGATAAACAATTTGATGGACTAGTTTTTGGCACATCTTCAGATCTGCAGCGATTCTACGCCATTCCAGTAAGTGCATACCCAGAGATTGAAGTCTCTGGCAAAAGAAGTTTTCTGGCAAAGTTTCAGGAAATTTCTTTTATAAAACTACAAAAATGCAACTAATAAGGGCATCGGTTACATTCCAGCAAACGTAACTAATACGCTTATTGGTAGTTTTTCAATTTTTAAAAAATATCTTCTTATCAAACTTTTATACTGTAATCCCAGCCTAAGAAAAGAAATTGAACGAAAATTTTCTCATAATCTTTGTTAAAAAGTCCTACCATACCGAATATAGGTTTGGTAGGGTACTACTACGAAAAGTATTTGAAAACTAAAATAGAATTTTCTCTTCACCTTTTTTGTAGGAGAACTTCGAATGCCACTTCTGATACCACGGCGTGCCACTTGTGCCACGGGTTGGCCACCCCGGTTTTAAAGGTTTAAATTAAAGTATTTTTCGACATCAAAAATCAATACAGACAACACTGCAGATATAAGAGCCTCTATCACTTTCTTAAATCACAAATTCACCCAAAGTGATCTTCGGCTCATCACAGTTGTGACTCTCACCCGGGTCACCCCACAGTGACAAAGTAAGCATAATATATTTAATAATCGGCGGTGTACCTGTGAGATCGCAGCTCTATTGCAGAATACGGGCCCACAGGTGCATTCCCCGATTATTGAAACTCAAATGCTTGGATCTTGGCGTTAGATAAGTGATTATACGTCAATATTCACCATATATAAGGGACAAGGGAAGATAACGGAATGCTGAAGAGAATCAACGCCTCTAAGTGGTAACATATATGATTACATGATTTGACAAACAAAATTATTATACGTATCTTTTTCAATTATTATTCCTTCAATATGGAAAAAAATAGGAAAAAAATTGCCCATGTGGCTAAGCTTTATAGGCAATTTGTGTTTGAAAAGGCAGTATGTGAATAAAACGTAGTAAATTATTTTCGTCATTAATAATGATGAATATAGGTAGTTTTCCGCTGTTAGAACGAGAACAGCTCAAATAATGACAGGGATTGGAACTCTGCGCCAATTGCACCGCTGCTCCAAAATTAACATCTTGCACCATCCTGCTCTGATAGTGTATTTTCAAATTCTTCTGTGCCAAATAGCCAAAATAGCGAATTTTGCCTCAGTTTGCCCATAATTTCGGAAAAGAAGCCAAAACATTTTCGTTCCTGCTTGCCGCGAAACGATTCTTTCCGAGTAGAGCGTATTATTTTACCCATCAGCACAACGTCCTCCCGTCTTCTGTAGTCGTGCTATCTCGTCACCTTGAAAAAATAGTGGTCTCTGTTGGAAAGTAGTTTGACTACACTGTAAAATACAGTGTTGGAAAAAAACTCGTGTTCTAATCATGTGTGTTTTTCACGCTTTGTAAGCACTACAAAGATATTTTTTTACATTTGAACAAAAATTTCAATCAAAAAGTATTTAATTTTTATTTACCCTTCGCAACTTTACCCCAAGACAGTTTTTTATTTTTTTTAAAGTGCTACAAGCATGTCGAACCGATAATCCATCTGGTCTCTCGTTGAAAGAGTTGCCGGAAATACAGAAAAGTTTGCAAATGTAGAGAGAAGGTAGCGGATTTTTTTTTTATTGAGTCAATTTCCGAATTTTCCCGTCAAGTTTTAACCCCGAAAATCTGATTGGAATAACTGCGACCACTTATTTAAACTATCGGCTTCTCATCGGGCTTTCCATCGTGAAAGCAGGATAATACCGTTATCGTGCACGAGTGAGTAGTGTATGTGTAGCTGTGAGTGCATGTATGAGAGGACGATAAATTTTGTCGAAATCGCGTGGGGAATTTGGTCACTGGTCAAACTTTAAAGAAAATTTAAATTTAGAGTTTTGCAGGTCGAAAATGCCACCACAAACCATCAGTATTGTCATTACGTTAGTGCACTGTTTGCTGTGAGAAAGCTCGGTCAGGCAACGTCTTGAAGTTACGCTACTGCTAGCCTCCTATTGGTCGAGGCATGTACTGGATCAGCAATGGCTGGATTCTTCTTGAAAATAAATGAAGTTAGTGGAAGAAGATGGTTTGCAATGGTCTTTCAGCTTTAAAGTGAAAACGTGAGACAGTTTCCGTTTTCAAAAAAGAGAAAAAAGTCGCCACTGCAAGCAGCAGAAATTACTACAGTCGATTGTCATTAAGTCAAATCCCGATGTTTCGTGAAAAAAAAAATCATTCTGTGGTTAAAAGAGCAAGTCCGCAGAATTACGAATGATAATTTAGCAACTTTGCCGAATAATCGTGTTAAATTTTGTGTTTACTATATATATATTATATATATATATATATATCTTCCCCCATATAACTTTGAAAATGTGTTCTCATGTTTGATCAGGCGGGGTGGATTGATTTGATAGGCTGGGGAGGGTATTGCTACTTTTCCAACAGATACCCTTTACGTTAAAGGTTCCGTAAGCAGGGCCGTCTTAAGAGTATTATGGGCCCCGGGTCAAGTGGTTTTTTGGAGGCCCTATCTGGTATATCCTAGAAAATTTCAACCGGATCTCATTTTTGTGAGGCCCTCGGGTCGTGCCTGGGTGGGTCGATGCGTTAGGACGGCACTTTTCGTAAGCAATATTAACGTGGGTACCTGTCTGGCAGTTCAAGTGTTAAATCGCCAATGTTGCCAAATAACGAGTGTTAAATCACCAATGTTGCCAAATAACGAGTGTTAAATCACCAATGTCGCCAAATTTAGTGTTAAATCGCTAATATCTCCAAATAACGAGTTTCAAATCACCAATGTCGCCAAATTAAACGTGTTGAATCGTCTGAAATTTTCTCCCATTTTGCAACAATTTCTTTCCGAGTATAAAAAAATTGAAAACATAAAGAAAATATTTAGCCTATTTAAACTGCTGCTGTTCCAAAGAGCAAATAGTGCCCTGAGTATGCAAGAATTGTGTAACTAAATAGACTGGTGTGAAAATTTTTATGACAGCCGCTCTTTCAAACAAGGTGTGAAAAGCCTGAAACACCAAAAACAAAAAACAAGCTGATGAGAAGATTTTTGATAACAAAAGACAATGCCGTTGTTTTATTTTCAAAAGGAGTGGGGGTTATACCAACCAACCGTTATACCAATGAATTATCGTTTTTTGAGTTCGTATTATCGTAGATTCGTTTGCCGAGTACACTTCGACATAGGACCGTGAAAGTTTAATTTTTCGCTCTGTCATCAGTTTTGTAGATCATAACATGACCACTCAACATGATCTACAGTTCGTCGACTTATTTTGTCTTTACCGTGAAGTAGAAATAGGTTTGTGATAATTAAAGATGTATATGAGTTTGTAGCTCTATTGTAAAATACAAGCTCATAGTTACATCTCTAACTGTCACAACACGAAAGCTTGGATCATGAAGTCAGATAAATGGTGATACGTCTGACCAATATTCTCCTTGGCATTCGTGATGGATCAGTGAGACATCATAAGGGGGTAAGTTTTTCAACTTATGTGATTCATAAAAGCCATGAAATTTTGATTTGAAGTACAATGCTAATTCTCTGAAATTCAAGTTTTTGAAGTCTTCTTTGAGCCGTTTTCATAGCTCTGGCCAGTTTTTCAAGCAGAGGTGGCCAACCTTTTGCTAAGCCGTGAGTCTTTTGGCCTATTTTTGAGTCACATATTTACTGTCACATAGTATTTTTTAAAATTTGTTTACAAATTTAAGTTTTATCACTATTCAAAAATGAAATTTATGGAAATTTTATCGCGATTTTCGATTTGGAAATTTCGTTCCAAATCGAACATTACATAAACAGAAATCATTTTTTTTATATTTTTAAAAACTAATCTTTACTTGAATTTTCTTTTGCCATGTGATCATTACTAATTATTTCAATTAAGTAAAGTTCATTAATTTATATCAATTAAAAATTCATTAATTGGACATGTACATCAATTACAAACTTAACTGCTTAAATGTGTCATTTAAGTAACCAGTTATAAAAAAACTGTGCAATTTAGTCATGAATCAGAGGAGCTGTCAAAGTGTGCTGCTGTGGCTTTTAGGCCGTGATTACACTATAAAGTTTGATAAAAGATATTTTACGAAACTTTGAAGAAAACAACCAATAAGCCTATTGTTTACATTTGCTCGAATGTAACGGATGCTCTTATTGGTTGCAATTTCAAAGTTTTATAAAAGAAACGTTCTTAAACTTTTATAGTGTAATCCTGGCTTTAATAACATTTTTGATATGCGTGCTACTTAAAATCTAACACCAGATCACACATCGCGCTTTTACGAAACACAAAAATGCTTGTTTTGTCGCCTTTTCTACTGTCATTGAATGTTTTCAAATGAAAAACGAACCGAAAACGCATTGAATAAACATGATCTTCGAGGCTGTGTTACTGCATGGGCCCCGGGGCCTCAAGGGCATAGGTGGCCTCGTGGTATTTAGATTTAGTATTATGATTTTTCTTTCAAGAGCAAGTATCGCAATCGTTAGGTACGTAATATGAGCTAGATAGGGACAAATAATACTTTATCATTTTGCCCTGGGCCCGATAATACTATCAAGATGCTTTTGACTATTCATTTAATTACAATAACTCCCTCCATGAAATGCACTGACACTGGAATAATAATAATAATATTAATAATGGATAAATAATGGAAATAATTATAAATAATTGTCAGAAAAGATAGCACTTCGCATACGGAGCCAGGTCGGAATCCTCAATAGCGGAAGCAAATCTTGCGTAGGAGGCGCGCACAAGTTCTGATGGCAGACCGTTCCATATTCTCGCCACGCGGCATCTGTATCCAAGGAAAAAGCAATCTGTTCTGGCTGTTGATATTCTTATTAGGGGCATCGGTTACATTCCAGCTAATGTAACAAATACGTGTATTGGTTGTTTTTTTTCAATATTTGTAAAGTATCTTTTATCAAACTTTTATAGTGTAATCCCGGCCTAAGAAAAGAAATTGAACGAAAATTTTCTCATAATCATTGTTAAAAAGGCCTACCATACCGAATATAGGTTTGGAAGGGTACTACAAATAAAAGTATTTGAAAACTAAATAGAATTTTCTTCAACTCTTTTGTAGGAAATCTTCATATGTCACTCTTGATACCTTGGCGTGCCACGGGTTGGCCACCCCGGTTTTAAAGGTTTAAATTAAACCATTTTTCAACATCAAAAGACAATACAGACAACACTCCAGATATAGGCGGCTCTATCACCTTCGTAAATCACAAATTCACCTACAATGATCTACGGCTCATCACAATTGTGACTCTCACCCGGGTCACCCCACAGTGGCAAAGTAAGCATAATATGTTTAATAATCGGCAGTGTACATGTGAGATCGTAGCTCTATTGTAAAATACGGGCTCACAGGTGCATTCCCCGATTATTGAAACTCAAATGCTTGGATCTTGGCGTTGAATAAGTGATTATAGGTCAATATCCACTATATATGAGGAACAAGCGAATCAACGCCTATAAGTGGTAAGATATTATATGATTACATGAATTTTAAGTCTCATAAAATTTTTTTTTTTTTTCAATTATTTTTTCAAAATAGGCGATTTGCCAAACGATGTGATGAAAAAAATTGCCAATGTGTCTAAGCTTTATAGGCAATTTGTGTTTGAAAAGGCAGTATGGGAATAACGTAGTAAATTATTTTCGTCATTATTAATGAAGAATGTAGATAGGTTCCGCTGTTCGAACGAGAATAGCTCAAATAATGACTGGGGTGGGAATTCTGCGCGAAGTGCGCTGCACTGCGCCAAAATTATCATCTTGCGTCATTCTGTTCCAATAGTGTATTTTGAAATTTTTCTGCGCCAAATAGCCAAAATAGCGAATTTTGCCTCAGTATGCCCGGAATTTCGGAAAGGACGCCAGAAAATTTATGTTCCTGCTTGCGCGAAACGATTCTTTCCAAAAATAGCGTGTTTTGCTCCTCTGTACTCTTCAGCACCACTGCCTCACATCTTCTGTAGCAGGCCCGTCATTTGGGGGATCGGATGCCAAACTCTGGTCTTCCGTTGAAAGAGCTGCTGGAAACACAGAAACGTTTGCAAAATTAGAGAGAAGAGGTAGCGGATTTTTTTTTAATTGAATCAATTTCCGAGTTTTCCCGTGAAGTTTTCACCTCGAAAATCTGAGTGGGATAACTGCGGCCCCTTATTTAAACTATCCGCCCCCATCGGGAAACCAGGATAATAACCGTTATCTTGCACAAATGAGTAGTGTATGTGTAGTTGTGATTGCATGTATATGAGAGAATCTTCTTGATTGACCCACAAATACCGCAATGTGATTGGATGTGGGGCATTGAAATTGCCAATTCTCAGCCCGATCATTTCTTTTCCGCACAACGATGATACTGGCACGAGCAGGGAATTTTTTTTCGCTCAATATATTCTGAGGGAAAATAGAATGCTTACAGGCGTGACAAGCAGCGTGCGGAGACGTTCTATCTCTAGGAGATGCTGGGTCAATCGTAATTACGTAAAATCCCGATGTTTCGTGAAAAATTTTTTTCATTCCGCGAGTAAAAGAGCAAGCTCGCAGAATTACGAATGCTGATTTAGCAACTTTGCCGAATAATGAGTGTTAAATCACCAATCTCGCCAAATAACAAGTGTCAAATCGCCAAACATCGTGTTGAATCGTCTGAAATTGTCTCTATCCTGTTTTACAACAATTTCTTTCGATTATAAAAAAAATTGTAAACTTATTTATAGAAAATTTTTAGCCTATTTAAACTTTCTGCTGTTCCAAACAGCAAATAGTGCTTTCAGTAAGCAAAAAGTGTCATCTTAAATAGACTAGTGTGAAAAATTTTATGACAGCCGCTCTTTCAAACAAGGTGTCAAAAGCCTGAAACATCAAAAACAAAACACAAGCTGATGAAAAGATGTTTGATAACAAAAGACAGTGCAGTTGTTTTATTTTGAAGAGAGGGAGGGATGAGGGTTAACGAAAATATTCTTGTAAGTTAATTTAGCTGCTCCATTTTATAAATATCTGCTCCAAAACTGCTCCGAAATGGACTTCGTCACGTCCCATCCCTGTAATGTTCACAAATTTGATTTAACACCTTCACAATGTTAAAATCCCTTCAGATCACAAAATGGATGCATGTCAACTGTGAGGTTCGTACTATTCGAATATCCGAAACAGTATACTGCTTGACGACAGAAATAACTATACTGTGTGTAGAGCATGGGTTTCCAGCTGGTGCTCCGCGGAACCCTAGGGATCTGTGACAGCTTTTTTGGAGTTCGGCATGATCAAACTCCACGGAACACTTGAAAATCCTGGAACAAAGGAAACTTTCTTCATAGAAAACAATATTCGCAAAACTGTTCTTCATTTTTAGTTTTAATGAGATAACAGCATGGAAACAATGACATTTTTTCACATCGAATTTTCGAACCAGAAACTACTTCATGAATGTAATTTTCCGTTTCATCAGGAAATTATAAGTTTTAAACAAAAAATTGGAAATTTTTCATCCACTAGAAGTGATGATTCTTGAATTGCAGAATTTACATGTAATTTATGGGACACCCAGGGCGAACTTAACACACGAGCCCAACTCGGGCTCGGCACGGGGATCTCTTAGCGCATACGAACTTCCACGATATTTATATATATTGGTGTGCACAATGATTTATGACACTAAATATGTAAATTGAGAGGTGGTTTTTAAGTCCTCTTTCATTTTGCCCTGGAGCTGTGATGCTGTTGAAACGGCAGTATGGATACACTTCTTTTGGATAAATAATTAAAATAATTATTTGAGTTCCGTATGAACATACACAGCCTCATTATTATCAAGGGTTCCGCGAAACAGCCTTATGACCATCAAGGGTTCCGCGAGATATTTTTCGTTCGAAACCCCCTGGTGTAGAGATGTGAGACGAGAATATTCTCCTGATTATGAAATTTTGAGAAAATTCTTTTTTTAAATAATGAGAAAAAACTGAATTCGTCTATATTATGTAATAAAATTCAGTTTTCATCATCCAACTGTTATGAATAAAACTTATTGGTTCAAAAATTTATATAAGTTTGAATACTTCATTAAAAGGAAAGTAACTTACTGCTGAGAATTCAGTTCATTTTTTGTATCATCCTGAAGAAACTCCCATTACATCCGTATCTTATCCATGCTTAACTCAACTCACTCTGCATGATTTCTTCTTACATGATACTTTTACAGTATCAATTAACTGCTTAAAGCGGGCCACCTGTGAATAATTTCCGGCACATTACTGTTTGCTTTATTGGCTATTTTTGAAATGCTTTAAGCCGGTCTTGAAAAATCTCAGGTCTTCGTGACGACTAAAAAATTGGGATTGGAACCTAAAATTTTCTGTTTGTAGTTGCTAAATTAGAGTAGTCAGGAAAACACAAATTTTTTGGTATTCATGTCAGCGTATCTACCAACATGGAACGGGGTTTCTATGTCCTGGGCAAGTTGAAAGAAATGGTTTTTTTACCTGTCTTTCTCTGAGAAAAACGTTTGGCTCCTAAAAATTTTTTCTGGTGCCCATTTGGATTCGTTATTCCTTGCTTCATAGACAAGAACGAGAATTCATTATTTTACAATGTTTTTTCTTGTGAATTTTCTCATCAATTTTAAATTAATGTAAATTTTCCTTTTTCTCTTGCATTTAACATTTTCTTTAATTTTTTTGGAAAATATAAAGCATGGGTAAACGTATGCAATTGGACGTGTTTGCAACCATCATTTTCCAGGAATGCCGTTTCTTAAACATCGAACAGAAGATCGTTTTTGTTTGCGGCGGCCCAGATATTTATGGCTGAATAGCTGTCGTGTGCGAAAACGCGTGGGTGCCTAGACAAAAAGTGCGATAGGCGAGGAAAAACGAAACTGTTGCGTGTCCAGTGTACACGTGTGTCGCAATGGCGAAGGACTATCCCCGTACGAACTGAGTCTAAATTGTGTTCAGCTTTCATTTTCAACTTTAATAATAAGCTAGGATTGTGGATGATTTGTAATTGTTAAAAGTTACTAAATACAAGATAACGAGTATCTAGCTGAAAAATGGGTTGCATTTAATATCTCTACTGCTACTATTATGGTTTATAACAACCGCATTATTATCCAAGTTAAACTGATTTCAAGCGTAAAATAAAATTTTAGACGACCCTCAGAATTAGGTTAATTACAAAGCCACTATTATCAGACGCGGATCCCGTAGAGGAAAATGATCTGTGGGGCTCCTTCGAGTTGCGAATAATTCTCGTTTATTTGTTGTATTATTTGAAATAATCATTATCATTGATCATTTTTGTCGCACCCCAGTCATTTTCTGTACACGAGGGCTGGACCGGGACCTACAATTTATTGCCGATTCCGAACGGCAGGCTCGTCTTTATACTAATCGAGAGGTTGATGCACTAACCCCTTGACGGTCGACTCCCTGTGGTAGCAATTTTTTCTGCGGTCATGTCGCCTTTCCTGACACCTGTTGTACCTCGGTGTCAGCAAAGTTTCTCACAAGGACGAACCGAGTATCGACCTCGCGACACCTCTAAACATCTAAGAGGGTACTTTAGGGCAGTGTTTCTTAACCTTTTTAAGCTCATGGCCCCCTATGGATCACATTATTTTCTCGTGGCCCCCCTGTCCTATCCAGGGCCCCCTCATCCAAGAGTGAGATACTTTCTATTTTTTTTTATTATGAATTAAATTTTAATAAATCAAATCAATCTCTGGAATCCTGGCTAAGCACGGATCCAAATGGTGGATTATCATCTCTCGCAGGAGTCAAATTATAAGGTAAAAAGCGGTCTGTGTAAAATACGGTACGATCCAACGAACGAGCACTATAAATTGACCCCCCCCCCAACACATCAACCGTTGCTCTGGCGGCCCTCCATACTTAGCTGGAAGTAACAGCTTACATATAAAAATCATAGTACCAGATCCATATCTGCGGTCCCCCTCCCTCCATTATAGACATGAAGACCCGGGTCATGCCCACAAGACCCTAGGGTTAAAATACCCCTGGTTCTATGGACGGATCTGATGAATTCTGAAAGTAGTAATATTTTTCAACCATGTTTCACTTTTAAAGCTTTTCGCTTCATAGCTCTCTATGACTCCCTTCACCACCTGTCGTTCACCGCTAGGAAAATTCACCGACCAACAATTCAGCGATATGCAATTCACCAACGACAGTTCGATGCGAGTCAGTTAGCGAGGGAATGAGCGATTGAGTTACTGAGTGAGTGAGTGACTGAGTGACCGAGTGAGTAAGTGATTCAATGAGCGATTGAGTTACTGAGTGAGTGAGTGACCCAGTGAGTGACTGAGTGATCGAGTGAGTAAGTGATTCAATGAGCGAGTAAGTCAGTCCGTGAGTAAGTGAGTGAGCGAGCTGCTAAGTGAGTGAGCGATCTAGTGAGTGAGTGATCTATTGAGTGAGTAAGTGCCATATCCTAAAGATATGGCGGAAAGTTCAAATAATGACTTTATTAGAAGAAATTCAGATGATACGGATTCGGGTTGCTGTATTTTTTAAATATATGACATCCATATTTATTGTGGGCATCTTTTTCTCAGCCACCTCGCTGGGCATTTTGCCTGTTGTGGCCTTGTATTTGTATAAATTACAAATTGCTGTTGCCCAATACAAGATAGTATATTCAACTGAATTCCATTAACTCTGTTTTACTCAGAAACTTCTAATGAAATGTGAAAAGGGATAATAACAGAATTAAAAGATAATAAAGTACGTGGATACGCGATAAATCAACCCCCTAAAAATCATCTCCTGTTATCACTTCGATGTTATAAAAAACATCGCTGATCATCAGTAACCAATGGATTTTTTTTATGATGAACTAGCTGTTACCCGCGATTTCACGTGATGAACTTTCAGGAATCCCGCCTTAGTGCGTATCTAGTATATGTACTCTATATTTACTATATACGTATATATATACTTCCTATGCAACGGAAATTAGTGACGATTTTTTTATTACGGGAGTCGGTGACGTTTTTTGAGTGATGGAAATCTGTTACGTTTTTGTGTTACGGAAGTCGGTTACGATTTTGGGGTCAAGTTTTCATTTAACTCTTGCATATATCGGGACCCATTTGACACATCGGGACCAAGTAATGTGCATGTACCCCGAGTTTCCCACATCCTACAGCAGGTCCCCTAAGCTGAAATAGATGGCGGGCCCCCAAACCAGCTTTTTCACGGGCCCCTCTGTGCTTAATTTATAGTGTGAAAATATCAAAAAGCGATAAGAAACGTTCCGGCCCCTGTCAGCCCTGCCCTCGTGGGGGTCATGCCGAGAGGTATGTATACGTAAAATATACATATGTCACCAGTGCTCCCAACATACAGGGTCGGGGTACCCGGGGGATTGCACATATACCTTCATGGGGAAGTTGAAAGGTTTCATTTCCAGGGGTCCTTGCGATAGTGGAAGCCCAAGGTATATCCAGTCTGGGACCCCATAAAATTTGCGAATTCAGTCAAGGGTAATTGCGGGGGGGGGGGGGGGCTGGATTTTATTCGTTGGTAAAATGAATATTTGCAGTGGCCCTCACAGGGGGATGCCCGATTGGCTTCCGAGTCGGGGGTCTCGTTTCATTTTGGGGGCACTGGATGAATCTCATTCTTTTCTGTCGTTTAACATTGTAGAATTTTCAACAGCGGAAGCCCGAGATAAATCCAGTGTCTGGGTGCCCCACTAAATATCTGCGTATTGGGTCCCCGTTACTGGATGTGGGCCCTGGATTTATTCGTTTTAAAATTGATAAAAATTAAAAATTTTCGTGGCCACTCACAGGGGGTATGTCCGACAAGCCTTCAGGTCGGGGCCCCATGGGAAAAGTTGACAGGTTTCATTTCGGGTGTCCCTGGATGAATCTCATTGATTTTTGTTAACATTGTAAAATTTGCAACACATCGGTAGCCCGAGATAAACCCAGTCAGGGCCCCCACTACAATTCAACGAATTGGAGTTTGGGGACACCATGGGGAAGTTTTCTGGGGTACTTGATGAATCACATTTGTTTTTTGTTGCTTTATTATTATAAAATTCGCTTCTTATGTAAGCTGGTGCTTTCATGTGTCCCTTTCCATAGCACGCTGATGAAGTGAAACGAAATAAACAAGATATGTTATGAAGAGAAAAGGGGGGGGGGGGTTGGCCGCCAAAGGTGGTAGGGGGCAGAGCCCCCTAGTACTGTATATAAAATACCATGTCCTGACTGATTCATCATCGCCGAGCCAAAACCGCTGAAGCTGTAAATATCAAATTTTGTGAATAGTTTTTTTCACGACGTAAAGACTCACTACTCACTAAGAAATAGTTTTTCCATATTCGACAACCTAAGGGCGTCATAAGAGGGGAGGGGGGTCAACGTTGAAATCATGCCGAGCCGAAACAGCTGAAGCTATAAATATGACACTAGATCAATATTGTAATATAGACTCATTGAGAAGGGATTTTTCCCTTACTCACTCGGTCACTCAGTCACTACTGGATTGCTCACTCACCCGCTCAATCACTTACTCACTCGGTCACTCAATCACTTACTTACTCGTCACTCAGTCACTCACTGGGTCACTCACTCACTCGGCCACTCAATCACTTACTTACTCGGTCACTCAGTCACTCACTCACTCGGTGACTCAATCACTTACTTACTCGGTCACTCAGTCACTCACTCACTCGGTCACTCAATCACTTACTTACTCTGTCACTCAGTCACTCACTGGGTCACTCACTCACCCGCTCAATCACTTACTCACTCGGTCACTCAATCACTTACTTACTCGGTCACTCACTCACTCGGTCACTCAATCACTTACTTACTCGGTCACTCGGTCACTCGGTCACTCACTCACTCGGTCACTCAATCACTGACTCGGTCACTGGATCAATCACTCGGTCACTCAATCACTTACTCACTCGGTCGCTCAATCACTGACTCAGTCACTCAATCACTGACTCGGTCACTCAATCACTGACACACTCGGTCACTCAGTCACTCACTGGGTCACTCACTCACTCAGTAACTCAATCGCTCACTCCCTCGCATTGAACTGTTGTCGGTGAATTGCTAGTCGGTGAATTTTCCTAGCGGTGAATTTTCCTAGTGGTGAATTGCATGGCGGTGAATTGTCGGTCGGTGAATTTTCCTAGCGGTGAATTGTTGGTCCGTGAATTTTCCGGCGGTGAATTGTTGTCGGTGAATTGCTGGCGGTGAATTTTCCGGACACGGTTTTTAAGGGTACTTACGGCAAATAATTAAAAAAACTCCATCCAAAATTACTTTTAAAAGTAGCGAAAGTTGCGGGCGAATTCCACCCAGACCAGCGTCGTGTGAATTGCCTCATATATAACCCAATGTACAAAATCTATATGTGCGGATGCGGAGCCCGCACCAAGGTTTTGACACATGCGGACGCCATCTGGACCCGCAGGAACACTTCGAAGTTGGGGGCGCATTCCGCATCGTCTGAAAGGTTTCGTATATACCAATTGTTGAAACTTCTTCCGGACCAGCATCCACTCCGTGTGAAAGGGCCCTTAAATGTGGCCCGCGTAACTTCACGGAAATGTTGATGTGGTCCTTGGACACGAAACGTTGAAGACTTAAATGAAAACGAAATAGAATTCGTGAAACGTCAAACCGCCGACAAGATAAAGGAATAGTTAAAAACGTATGCGGACACTTGAGAAAATTCCAAAAAATGAGGGCATATGGAAAAACTTCTTCTAAAGACATGTATAACTTAGTACCATGATGTGCTTACTAATTTCTTGATTTGCTTTTATACCAGTCTCTAATGGGCTAAAATCAGTGACTATTTGCATTTATGTCAAAAATATTTCAGCTGTTGTTGTATACGCCGACGACATTAGTGTTTTTGTGGCAAGGTCGTGCTCTATATTAGTTTTCAGAATTATCTTCCATCACCTTCGCAGATCACAATTTCGTCCAGCGTGATCTACGACTCCCCAGATGTGTGATTTACCAGAATTATTTTGCCGCAACTGCAAAGTAGAATATGTTTGATAATTGGCGATGGACCTGTGAGATCGTAGCTCTATTGTAAAATACGGGCTCACAGGTGCATCCCCCAATCATCAGAACACAAAAACTTGTACCATGGAGTTCGATGATGATGATGATAGGTCAATATCAGCTCGCATGTTCACTGTATCCGGAAGACACTGCTTCATCAGTGCCTATGTACGTGGTAGGACATTTCATCTTACGAGGTACTGAATCATGTATGATCTATAAAAATGCCTAAAAATTCATGATACTTATTCACAATGTATAACTTATTACTGCGAACACATTCCTCTATACATGCAATCATTTTTGCACAGGCCTTTAAGGTCGTCATTCCCACGTCACAGAATTCCCACGAATCATAATTCACTATGTCACACGTCACTGTTTACTTCAGAGTAGTGTGTAGGTCGAGAAGCGTTTTTCCATAACATATATAGGATTTCAACACGGAATTACGTTCATTACAAGATCATTATTACGTAACTAAATGTGAGTTGGGGCTAAAGAGGCAAGGGTTTTTCAAAATGTTTTAGTATATATGGTTACGGTAAACGTAATAAAAATTGGTTATTATGCATCATCGCCAATCGTTTCCGTATGTTTCAGAAATTTATCACATTACCAGCGCTTATGCATAATACTCAAACGCACTTGGTTAACGTGATAAATACTTGAAATGTATCACTTTTACCGGTGATTATGCATAATACCTTGGTGTAATTGATGAATTTGAATCCGGAAAATTTGCCAAATGAGTCGATTATGTTTGACTTACCCTGATAAGTATTTCCCCGATTTGATAAATCAGATAAAAACGAGGAAGATCGTTATATAGGGGTTGCGAATAACATTTTCGTACAAGAGCTTTTAAAAATTCATTGCATCGAACTTCATTATATCGGGCTGCAATTGTGTGTGTGTAGGATCAGTTAAAATACGTTTAATTGGGGTCTGAGAGCATACACCCAAAAACTAGTTGAATCTAAGAATTTGCTAAATGGGAGTCCTTTATATCGTGAGTACGATCGTAAAATTTGTTAAAATAGTAGTTTGTTATATCGAGGTGCAGTTTTGGAATTCTTCAAATAAGAGTTATTTCGGGCTTTTTCTGGCTCACTAGTAAGTCATGTGAATAATAAATTTTATTGCAATGAGACCGATTTGTCACATTTACCGATACGAAATGGTGGTTATGCATAATAACTCCGAAGTACCCAGAGTGCTCGATGCTCGTGTCCAATTTCGTGCTCGCGAGAGATCAATGTTCCAATTAAACACCTTCGAGGAATTGCATTTAAGGAATGAAATCATTGTCATTTAATGTTTTCGTTTGTTAAATTTGCCGTAAGGGTGCTCTTATTTTGATGATGGGTACATTCAGTGCTTGCGACTGAAAAAAGGTTGAAGACCTCTGGTTTACACCATAATTTATTATTTCTTTCTTTTATTATGAAAGAAAAAATTTTACCGATTGTCACATGAAATTTTTAGCATTTTATTCGCAATCGAATGAAATATTTTTGAGTGATTTTTGAAAATTTGACTTTAAGGGTTGTGAGACGCCTTAAAAACCAGGGATTCTTAACCTTTATCAACCGCGACCCAAAATGAACAACAAGAAAAGCTTCGTGACCCTTGGATCTATTTGTTTTTCGAAATTAGTGAAACCAGTGGCGCAATAAGTGCATTTGTAACAGGACTGAATGTAAGTTGATTTGTAAGACTCATCTAGGAAGCCGCTGGGAATCAAGCTTGAATCGTGACCCATAGCTCAAGAATCCCCGGCTGTTAGTGGGTTCGATAGACCCATCTCCGAAGCCTTGAGATACAAGATTGGGTCGTGAGCTATACATCAAATAAGTGCATTTGAAAGACCCATCTCGGAAACCCCTGAGAATCAGGATTGCGTCGTGACCCATATAGTTTAAGAGCACACCCCCTTCCCAATAGTTAGTGAATTTGAAAGACCCATCTCGAAAGCCCCTGCCACACAATTTCTGGTCACGACCCACAGGTTAATAACCATTGCCTTAAACTATCATAACATATGTTTCTAATCAAATATTTTAAGATTTATCCAAAACTAATCAAACGCTCTTAAATCAACTCTCGATGACTTCAGACTACCTGACATCCTTAACCCTTTAGCGGTCCAGAGATTTTTTATCGGTACATCGTTGGTACAGTTTGTACATTGTAGCCACAGAGTAAGAATAATATAGAGCGCGCGCGAGGGGTTACAATGTGAAGCAAAGATCCGGAGTCACGTGACTCCGGTCAAAAGGCTGGTCAAGGAATCTCGCTCGCTTTGATTAGAATGGTCAACACTTGCGCATCTTTCGGATGTTCTGAACGGTTTAGGAAAGGGGAACCAGCATCCTTTCACACAAGGAAATACTTTTTTGCTGATTCCCCTTCTTATAAATTAAAAATTGGAATATTAAATTGACGATTCAATGGATTTCTGACGTAGTCTCAGTTTTTAACGATTCCATTTTGGATTTAATTCAATTAAAGTTCCACGTTTTGGTAAAATTCAAATGTCATGAGCCATTATTAAATGTTTTAATAGAATTTTTTGCAATAAATGATCGAAGTAATGAGTTTTATTAACTTTTAACTGAAATATACGTCTCCGCAAGATTTGGCGAGATTTGGCCAGCTAGTGGGTTTATTCGAGTTTCGCTCAACTTGAAGACAATATGCTTTTCAGAATAAGGAATTTATGGCAAATATTTTATTTAAATAGAATTTAATGAAAACGCACCCTCTAGACAATGGCAGTTTTGCATAAAAATGTATAACTACCTCTAAAAATAGTATTTTTACCTCTCTTCACGCCTGAGATAAAACTATTACAGAAAAGAATTTTTTTTATTGATTAATTTGTGTTTTTTGTATGTGAAATTGCCCTCAAACAACAAAAATCAATTAATTAATTGATTAATTAATTTTCAGTCAATATCTTTATTAGGACCATCTGAGTTAAGATCTGAAGTCACCATGTGTACCTCAGATGTCAACTGAATGAAAGAATCATTCTAAAAACTACTTAATGCCTAAAAAAAAAAGAAGATTCACATATGTATACTTCTGGAGCGAAGAGGTTACACATATGTGACATGTAACATGCATTTACGTACTCTAAATTATTACATACATAATTTCACGAGTATAATACGAGTATAATACAAAATAACACGAAATTTCATTTCTCATAATTTAGAAAAGTACTGACGATGAGATATTGAAATTTTCTTGAAAAATTCATTTTATTCCTGAAATATTATGTAAGTGTTTACATTTTTGTGTGATAAGGTTATAAAAGGTTTTTCAAGAAAATGTTGGAAATGAAACTTTTACTTATTATTTAAATATTTCATGACTGAATATGGTATGAGTGTGAATGTGTTACATTACATAACATAATATGATGCATTATAATTATATACTCAAAATAAATGTATGATTTAATTAATTTTAATGTTCTTGGAAGATAATTTTTATGTTTTAATAATCCCTAGTTAAAATAAATTTTCGAAATTAAAAGTGACAAAGTGAATGAGAAGAGAATATTTAAAAATATAAATGAAATAGGCTGTATATATAAGAGATAGGTTATATATATATAATAGGATTTAAAAACTCAAAAGTCTTAAATTATTAGGAATTATCCATTTTGGAAAATAAAAAAATTTCGTTTTTCAATATTTGTTTATATTATAGAATTGATTTTTTTTCCAAATCCCACATTCCCTAAATATTTTACAAAAGAATGAATGAAATTCATTGAAGAAATGAAGGAAAGTTTTCATCAACTCGATCGAGTCAAATTTCGTTACAACAACATCCTAGCATTAACACGAAATCACTATGTTCTGCGAAAACGAGCCAAATGTAATAGCACAGAACCTGTTCTTTCCCCGACAATACTGCTCATCTTTTCTTCACGTTCGACAAGTTTTATGAATAGCGTGCGCGGTCTATTATATCGTTAGTCTATGATTGTAGCCCCCCTCCCGCAATAAAGAAGGAATCTATGTTTCTGTTTGCATTTTTTGAATAACTTCTACGTTTAACTCGGAAGCCAAATTCGCAGATGATTTCTTGTAATCTTAAGAGGCCGTTATATACCAATGAATTATCGTTTTTTGAGTTCGTATTATCGTAGATTCGTTTGTCGAGTCCACCTCGCCATAGGACCGTGAAAAGTCAACTTTTCGCACTGTCATCAGTTTTGTAGATCACAAGATCACTCAACATGATTTACGGTTCGTCGACTTATTTTGTCTTTACCATGAAGTACAAATACGTTTGTGATAATTAAAGATGTAACTGTGAGTTAGTAGCTCTATTGTAAAATACAAGCCCATAATTACATCTCTAATTGTCACAACACGAGAGCTTGGATCATGAAGTCAGATAAATGGTGATGCGTATGGCCAATATTCTCGTTGGCATTCGTTATGGATCAGTGAGTCACCATAAAAAGTAAAGTTTTAAGGGTAAGTTTTTTCAACTTATGTGATTCATAAAAGCCATGAAATTTTGATTTGAAGTACAATGTTAATTTTCTGAAATTCAAGTTTTTGAAGAATCTTCTTTGATTGGGGTGGCGTCGAGGTATTTAGATATAGTATTATGACTTTTTTTTGTGCAAATATAGCAATCGTTAGGTACGTAAGCTAGATAGGGACAAATAATACTGTATCATTTTGTCCGGGGCCGATAATGCTATAAAGATGCTCTTGATTATTTATTTACAATAACCCCCAGAAGGTATGAAATGCACTTACACTGGAATAATAATAATGAATAAGTGATGAAAATAATTAGAAATAATAGTCAGAAAGGATAGCACTTCACATACGGAGCCACGTCGAAATCCTTAATAGCGGAAAAAAATCTTGCGTAGGGGGCACGCACAAGTTCTGATGGCAGACTGTTCCATATTCTCGCCACACGGGATCTGTATCAGGGGAAAAATCTATCTGTTCTGGCCGTTGGTATCCTTATTTCGAAGCGATGCCTTCGTAGGTCAACTCGCCTGTCTATGATCTCGAAGAAATGTTCTCTCGATGGTAGATAAACAATTTAGTGGACTAGTTTTAGCACATGTTCAGATCTGCCGCGATTCTACGCCATTCCAGTGAGTGCAAACCCAGAGATTGAAGTCTCTGGCAATAAGAAGTTTTTAAGAAGTTTTCTGGCAAAGTTCCGTAATAGTTCTTTTATAAAACTTCAAAAATGCAACCAATAAGGGAATCGGTATGCAACCGATCTAGCAAATGTAAATAATACGCTTATTGGTTTGTGTGTACTTTACTTGTTACATCGTACTTTACATGGTACTTGTTTTTTTAAATGTTTGTAAAATATCTTTTATCAAACTTTTATATTGTAATCCCGGCTTAAGAAAAGAAATTGAACGAAAGTTTTCTCATAATCATTGTTAAAAAGGCCTACCATACCGAATATAGGTTTGGTAGGGTACTACTAAGAAAAGTATTTGAAAACGAATTAGAATTTTCTTCATCTTTTTTGTAGAAAAACTTCGAATGCCACTCCTGATACCATGGTGTGCTACGGGTTGGCCACCCTGGTTTTAAAGGTTTAAATTAAAGTATTTTTCAACATCAAAAAACAATGCAGACAATACTCCAGATATAAGCGGCTCTATCACCTTCGTAAATCACAAATTCACCCAAAGTGATCTACGGCTTATCACAGTTGTGACTCGCCCCCCAGTGGCAAAGTAAGCATAATATATTTAATAATCGGCGGTGTACCTGTGAGATCGCAGCTCTATTGTAGAATACGGGCCCATAGGTTCATCTACCGATTATTGAAACAAATGCTTTGATCTTGGCGTTGGATAAGTGATTAAAGGTCAATATCCACCATACATGAGTAACAAGCGAAGAGAATCAACGCCTATAAGTGGTAAGATATTATTAGATTTTATGATTTTTAAAACTCATATAAAAAAAATTATTCAATTATTATTATTTTTTTAAAATAGGCAATTTTCCAAATGAGGTGATGGAAAAAATAGGAAAAAAATTGCCCATGTGGCTAAGCTTTATAGGCAATTTGTGATTGAAAAGGCAGTATGTTAATAACGTAGTAAATTATTTTCGTCATTAGTAATGATGAATGTAGATAGGTTCCGCTGTTCGAACGAGAATACCTCAAAAAATGACCGAGGGGAATTCTGCGCTAAGCGCGCCGACCTGCGCCAAAATTAACATCTTGCGCCATCCTGCTCCAATAGTATATTTTCAAATTTTTCTGCGAAAAATTGCGAAAATAGCGAATTTTGTCTCAGTCTGCCCGGAATTTCGGAAAGCGCGGCAAAAAATTTTTGTTCCTGCTTGCCGCGAAACGATTCTTGCCGAGAGAGCGTGTTTTACTCCTCTGTAGTCTTCAGCACCAGTAGTTGGGCTATCTTGTGTCTTTGAAAAAATAGTGGTCTCTGTCGGAAAATAGTTTGACTACAATGTAAAGTACAGTGTTGGGAAAAAAAACTCGTGTGCTAATCATGTGTGTTTTTCACGCTTTGTAAGCACTACAAAGATATTTTTTACATTTGAACGAAAATTTTCAATCAAAAAATATTTAATTTTTATTCACCCTTCGCAATTTTACCCCAAGACAGTTTTTTAATTTTTTTAAATTGCTACAAGCATGTCGAACCGATAATCCATCTGGTCTCTCGTTGAAAGTGTTGCCGGAAATACAGAAAAGTTTGCAAAATTAGAGAGAAGGTAGTGGAAGTTGTGACCCCGAAAATCTGATTGGAATAACTGCTTCCCCTTATAACTGGACAGCCAGGGTGATCTTAACACACGAGCCCAACTCGGGCACGGCACGGGGATCTCTTAGCATAGGAACTTCCACGATAAGGTCTTTATATATATTTGTGTGCACAATGATTTATGACACGGAATATGTAAATTGAGAGATGGTGCCTAAATCCTCTTTCATTTTGCCCTGGAGCTGTGATGCTGTTGAAACGGCACTGGCTGAAAAATTTGTTTCATTTAATATGTCTCATATATGTTGATTCTCAATACCTTAGTTTTAATTTTTTCCTTTCTTCCACTAATTACAAATGAGTAGTATAGGTGTCGGTATACCACCGGAAGTGACGTCGCACTTCCGGTGGTGAGATATAGTACGCGCGAGGTGTCTTATCGCACTTCCGGTGTCTTATCTCTATTCTGGTGTTTATTAAGTGACATCTGTTGTTCATTAAGCGATTTTCGGTGTCTTATCTCTACAGAATGACGACATCCGGTGTTTATTAAGTGGCATCTGCTGTTCATTAAACGACTTCCGGTGTCTTATCTCTATTAAGAGACTGCCGTTGTCTTATTTCTATTGGTTATTAAGTGACTTCCGGAGCTACCATCGTATAAATAGCGCGGCGTGTGTGAGACAGATACCAATAGCTTTTCCTTCACCGTCCTAGCTTGTTCGCTTTCTCTCATTGACTTCATCATTCTTCCGACTCGGAGCTAGATGGAAAATCGTAATGTAAGTACCTATATATTCATCAATTCTAAATGTGGAGATATCGTGTTTTAATGTAACGTATTAAATTTGTTTTTTTTTTCCAGAATGTTTTCGACGTGGAATCTGTGTTTGACAGATTCCACGCCAACAATCCATTGCCTCGTGATATCGATTGGGACGAGGTAACTTTATTTAATTCATACATTCAAAAGATTCACCTAGTATTTTACACTGATGATTTCTTTACTGATGATAATACTGTATTTTTTCTAGAATTCTAATCTGTTTGAATCGGATTTTACCATCGACGAAGCAGAACTGATACTGGCCGAAAACCCGTTCTTGGAAAAAATAGATATGATTCAAGTTGAGAAGTTTAGTTTCAGTTGTCTTATGGCTTTTTTTTTCTTCACACACACAGTAGTATAACCCTGAGGGTTTCTGGCTTCAAATCCCAAACCTGAGGGTTTCTCGCTTCAATCCCAAACCTGAGGGTTTCTGGCTTCAATCCCAAAATTGAGGGTTTCTGGTTTCAATCCCAAAATTGAGTGTTTCTGGCTTCAATCCAAAAATTGAGGGTTTCTGGCTCCAATCCCAAAATTGAGGGTTTCTGGTTTCAATCCCAAACCTAAGGGTTTTGATTATTTACAGGTTTATGCACTTTAATAGTAGAAAATATAAATGTGTTTCAAGTGTTAAAATTTATAAAGATAAAAAAAACTTACTATTCATCATTTGTTTCCGGTGTCTTCTTTTTTCTTTTGATGTTGTTTTATACCACTATATATGCTAGTGCGAGCATAAAAATATCTAATGTCGTTTTTTATGCACGTACTAACATGAAAAGTGATATTTTTCTTATTATCTTTATTCATAGCCACTTGAACCAATACAAAATAATTTTCAACAAATAAAACACAATGGCTTTCTTATATATAAGAGAAAGGATTATGTTTAAGAATAATGAGATACATTTTAAATGAGGATTGTAAATCCTATAATAGATATTGGGCACAATGCCCACTGGCGGTCACCATCCTCCCCAAATACCGCCACCTTCACCACCAATTATGAAGCAAAATTTGCTAGACGTTAAGGAGTGAAATTCAAACATATGCTTTTATTGTTATATTAATCAGAATTTTAAAAAATGTAAAAGCATAGATTTCGATCTACATCTCCAAATATCACAGTTTTTACCAATAACATTTGAAGGAAAATTTGTTAAACGTTGATTATTCATGATATTTTTCTTATTATCTTTATTCATAACCACTTGAACCAATACAAAATAATTTTTAACAAAGAAAACAATGGCTTTCTTATAGGTAAAAGAAAGGATTCGTTTTAAGAATAACGCGATACGTTTTGAATGAGGATTGTAAATCCTGTGATAGATATTCGACACAATACCTACTGGCGGTCACCATCCTCCCCAAATACCGCCACCTTCACCACCAATTATGAATCAAAATTTGGTGAACGTTAACGAGTAAAATTTAAAACATATGCTTCTATTCTCATACTAATCAAAATTTAAAAAATGTAGAAGCATAGATAGAAGAAAAATTTGCTAAACGTTGATTTTATGCAATTTTCACGACTTAAGTAGAAATGAAACAAAATATTTGCAAAATAGTTTTATTCATGCAATTAAAAAATGAATATACTCAATAACAATTTTCACAAAGTCCAAAATATACTGAGAAATCAAATTTGATAATACACCACCACCATTTATAAACATGAATATATATGTAAGCACCATACAGAAGTATTGTTTGTTAATAATAATAAATTTTCTTTTAACTTTTTTAAATGTCAGAAAACAGTTATATATATATATTGCTATGACGTAAATGAATGAACTGTAAAAGTATCAAAATAATTATCCTATTTCACACAAACTATAGGAATATACTAAAAATCCTAAATTATATTTCAAACATCCAACAATTTTGTCTATTTCAATAAACAGAGATAGAAACAGACTTTATTAAAATGTCCTAAATATAATTTTTTCATTATATATCACTTAAAAATATTCGATTTCCAATAGTTTTATTATCTTTAACAGTTTATTGTGTTTTTATAAATATCATTCAAACAAAAAAATGTTCTTTTGAAATTGATTCATTACGTCAATGTCACAATCATTCATTATGTTTTGAAATTGATTCAACATGTATGAATTTTTTCATTTAGAAAAATAGATAGTGAAAAAAAGTTCAATGAAATACAAAATATAATAATTGTTGGTTATATAATATATACCACCACCTATTCAAACAATGATTATATAAATTTCCATTAAATCATGAAAACATAGAAATTTTACGTTTTCAAATACTTATGTTCTGATCAAAGAATATATAAGATGCATTTCTAAGATTGAAACATATAAAAAATATCAGTTTTTAAACTGTAATGCTTTGATAATGTCAATCATGATAAATTTAGAAAGATAAATTTAAGAGTTACAATCATGTTAAAGTTTTATAAAAAAAACTCGAAATATAACATACTAGAAAAGTTTTTATTTATGAATCTTATGATGACCGTATGACAGTACATTTAAACCATCATCTAATAGATACTTTTTGTCATAAAAGGGAGACAAAGATACTTTATTTAATTTTGTTGTTTTCAAAATATGATTTTTAGAACAGATAATATTCTGAGAGTCTTTAAATATTTGATTGTCAAATAGACATTTTTTATAATGATCAATGTTATAGTTATCAACAACAGATTTTTTTAAACCTTTAGCTCTTTTTTTTATATTTTTACCATAAGAAAATGCATACATTTTTGGTTTTAAGGATACCCATTCCTCGATAGCAATACCGCTTGTTTCATCTTTTAGTGTTCCCGGTATATTTTTATTATGGGAAGAATAGAATTCACTTTTTTTAGGGTAATTACTAAAATCCATTATGTGATTAAAGTTGTTTTTTAAATCATGATACACATCTGACGTTTGAATTTCAAGTATTAAGGAATCAGTGTCTGTATATAGTAATTTGACATTCTTGTCATAAAAATTAACAAAATCCTCATAAAATATTTTATACATATGAAGCTTAGACAACTCAAGTACAGTAAAACCGACTTGAATCGGTTTGTTCAGCAATAGTGCTCGTTTTTTAACTTTAAACATAGCTAAAGAATCGTTTAAGGGTGTAAATTGTTCGACACCTGGGTTTGACATTATTTTTTTGCATTGATCTACGGAAGTAGCTATCTGAACATTTATTTTTTTTCTAGGATTTTCCATAGTCTTCCCATAAAATGCATTATTCATTAATTTAAACAAAGTTTTATCTGATTCAGTTTTAGCGTTTCTTTTTAATTCACTGTTCATGTTAACATATGACTTGATCCATTCTACCTGATGGAAACCTAAAATATTATGAATTTTAGTGAGAATCATTCCTTTTTTTAAATAATACTTTAAATTACGGTAATGAACAATATAATTTTTTTTTTCATAAAAATTTGGAATGAGTTTTTTAGTTTTAGACAATTTAATGTTAAATTTTTTAACCATTTCTAACTGATATGGTGATAACATGTTTTCTGTGATTTCTAAATGATCAACAGCCAATGGATAATTATCATGTAACTCATGATAATTCACAGGATAAAATAAGTCAACTTCCAAAATGTATCCATAATCGGAATCATCACTCACCGATAAAACATTGAATTGATCGATTTCTGATTTTTTTAGAAACCGATATTCTGAGAGAGGTAATTTTTCTGTTAAAGATTTACTGTATAAACCATTTACATCTAAGTTTAATATAAAAACGTTTTTTTCTTTGCAATTAAATTTCTGTGTGTACTTATTATTTGCTTGAGAGTATCTATGACCTGTAAAACAAACTCCACCTCTAATACCTCTTTCAATAAAATTAAACATATTAACATTAGTAAAGAGCTCCAATCTGACAGAAGAATGTTTTAACCCCGCGCTCCATGTCAACTGGGGGAGGGATAAAAACTGTACTACATCCAATTCGAAAAAAGATAGCACTGCCGAGCGGAAATTTAGAAAAACGTCTGCTAGTAATGCAACATCTGTTATTTGATAGATTTTTAAATAATCATGAAAAGTTGAGCAATTAAATGATTCCCAAACTTTTTTTGCGTAATAATAATCGGAGTCAGTAATTGATTGTCCTGTTAATAAATTATGAAAAAAAAATTTATCAGGTAAATTTTTGTCTTCTAGTAACTTTACGCTATTGAAATAGGAGTATGGAAAAACTCCTTTTCTTAGTAATAAATGTCTTTGATTATATTTTCTGAAAACCTGATTGAATATTGGAAACGAATAGGAATCTTTTACTAAATTTTCTACTAATACACTCAATGATTCATTTAAAAAAGAAAATGAATCAAGAAATTTAATATTATCTAGAGAGAAGGAAGTGAATTTTTCGAATGAACTTGGGATTATATTGATGTGAGTAAAAACATTTGGAGGTATTGCTTTAATTATAAGATGACTGTCATAGTTTTTAAGTCCGTGAAAAAGTACAGGAATAAAGTATGACGTTTGATAACTTAAATTACAGGAATTATGAGCATAACCGAGTATTCCTAATGGTAATGTATGGTGATGGTTTCTCACAACGACATCACCTGGAATGAAGTTATGTTTGCAGATGTGACATGTTTTTTTGTCAATTTTAATGTCATCATGATTCTCCTCAAGAGGATATGATATTTTCATTCTTTTTAGTAAAATTTTTGATACCTTCGTTATAATATCAATAAAATGTTGTGCTGCATTCTTTCCACAATAAAACTTTTTATATATTATGTTTTCATTATTCTCGATAACTATTATACAATAGGATATAGCTTGATGTTCTTCTTTATCCATTTGATAAGAATTTAATGGTGATGGTTCAACTCCAGATATTTTTTTTGTTATGCATTCGAAATCTGCAAAAATTATAAAAGGATGTTTGCACATTTTCTTTATATCTGTAAATTTTAATACAGGATTTGTTGGCATGATTATTTTTTGAGCTTTATTATGAATGCATGAAATTAAATGGTTGTTCAGTGTTGATTTTCTTTGGAAACCTATTAAACAATTTTTACAAAAAAAATACAGTTTTTTTTTAGTATGCATAAATCGATTAAAGTTTTTAATGAGAAAATAATGATCTTTATAAAGCAAAAGATCTACAGAAATTTTAAAATTTCTGTTACTAATTCGAAGTGGGAAAACAAATTCATCGAAGCCGAATACATTTATAGATATTTGATTCAAGCTTTCAAATGTGTTTATATCTCTCAATTTTATTGGAAATGACAAATTTTTTAATTTGAAAAATTTGAAAAACTTTTTATAATTTTTATGTCTTTGTTTATTGAATTTGGAAGGAAAAAGTTTTGCAATAACTGCATACAGGAAACAAAAATTATCATTGCAATTAATGGTTAATATACATTTTTTGTTTCTAAGAGATTTTGGTAAAACAACGTATCCGCAACCTCCTCTCCATTGGTAATATATTCCGACATTAATTTGTATTTCGGAGACTTTAAAAATTATCCATCCACTTCCTTGCTGTGTGTAAGTTTCTATGCTATTGAGGATTTTTGAAAAAGCTTCTAATAATTTAGCATTAATCTGATTGCTAGTGATTATAACCATAGCTTTCGATGTGAAGTAAGCTGTTCTATATATGTACATATTGTTCACAAACTTTTTAAGTACAATTGTTAGTGTGATAAACATTTTTAAACTATTCATTATAATATTCTTTTGAATAATCTTTTTGAATTTTTTATTATGTTTCATTAAAGCCATTTCTGGGTCGATTTCACTTATTTTCTTTATGTATTGTCTAATATAACCATTAAATGGTGAATGAGTTTCAACAAACATGGTTGATAAGTATTTTAATTACTATTGTTGTGGTATTGGGGTGGTTAAGGACATGATCATTATCAAAGCATTACAGGATTCGTTTTTTTTCATCATTTTCATTTTACGTCATCATTTTTCAATGCATCGTTCAGATGCTTTATCCCTTTCATCAAATTGGGTAGAAGATCCAATGGCAAGTTAAATCGATTTTTAACTTGATCATTTATTTTCCGGCTAAGATTTATATAGTTAGCACGTTGAAATTCTTGAGTTTCAATTGAAATTCCCTTCCCTAAGTATATCCGAAGGGTTTTTACTTTTTTAAAACCGGTTGACAGATCATCCAATAGGATGATGTCATATTGCTCGTTGCTCTTTAAAGCTTTTGATGAGATGTCTTCTTCATCAGCTACATGATTCTTTCTTTTTTTTGTGATGACATTATCTAACAAATTAAAATTATGAAAATATATTTACTTAAAATTTTTGATAAAGAGTAGGAATTTTTTTAATTAAAAAAATTGTTCACTTACTGCTGTTTTGATGGAGATTTTTTGAACTTATCTTTTTTTTCTTTGATTCAACGCCTAATTGAAAAAACTTTAATAAATTTTGAGGATAATACATCTTTTTAAAAATATTATAAACTTATCTAGTTTCCTATTAAAAAAAACTTACCATTATTCTTAACCTGTGATGTTGAAGGAATGGCGCAAAAATCCTCATCCGAGGAAGAAGAAGAGGAGGTAACTATTTTTTAAAGCAAAGTGAACGGAATGAGTTCACTAATATAAATCATAAGAATCTCATAGAAAAATATAAAATTTGAGTGTACTTACCAGAAAGAGACATCTCGTTCGTTCTTTAGGTCTTGTGATGACAGTGATGAAAAAAAACGAATAGTTTCAGCTGTGAACTAGAAGGCTTTATATACCTTTGAAATTTTCAGCATTTCCATTTTATTTTTATTTGATTATATGTTATATTGAAAGAATTCTAGTGATTAATGAAGAAAAAATAACATATCCTCATCAAAAATATAAATTATATTGATAAGACATAGTAATAACAAAAATATTCGAATCGACCTCGATCAGGATAACACAATATTATTAATCACTGGATTAATATAAATATTCTTACAAATGTATTAAACTAAGTATAGAAATATGTATCGTTTGTAAATATAAAAATTAAAAACGATTTCGTAAAAATTAGTAGTTTAAGCTCGTTGAATAAGCATAACATACAATCACTTCTACCATTAGTGTTTCGACATCAAGCTATGCACATTATACATCAAAGCCCTCAGGCAGAATCTTCAACGGTCACTCTATAATGAATTAAGAGCGTGGAAAAAAAAAACAAACTTGATGAGAATCTTCCAAGTCCAATTCCAGGAGACCTATCCCCACAACCTTAAAGGACATATTTGACTTACATATATAATCCATTTGTGTTATTTTCACATTTTCCCATAAAATTACCATTAAAAAACATCCAAACAGGTAATTAGTGGAAAACACTCAGTAATTCAATGGTATTTTTGTTTTACATGAAAAAATATATTTATTCTATAGTTTCGACAAATTATTAAATGAAGAAAGCAAAATTGCAATAAAAATACTTTGATCAAAAAATTAGTATTTTTGTTATAAGTTAACTATAGTAATAATTATATTATTTCACGATCAACTCTTCTTTTGAGGTTCTCAGATAAAATGACACAAATTACTCATTAATAAACATGAGACAAACTTTGTATAATATATGTTTATTACTTAATTTCATATGCACAAATATTACATAAAACGAAAAAGTGATACAACCATTTTTTCGAAAACATAATAGTATCAAGGTTATTAAGATTATAAGAGGGCTTTAACTAGTTTTTTTTTCTTTGCTGCTTCGTCGTTTTTCTTTCTTCATTCGTAATGCGAAGATGCTAATAACACAGATTTTCTGAGTCTATCTTTTTTTGCCATAAATTATGTATTTCTTTCACGAGGTCATCCGTTTCTAAAAACTTAAAATAAGCTATCTTGATTGAAGATGTTTCAGGTAGATCGAAATTGTTTTCCATAACATAGCTTATACACTGTGAGATATTACTGTAAAACATTTCGCTGTATATACATGGAACATATTGTCCTGCTTCTAGTTTCATGATGCAAAATCCAAACTGCTCATTTTCAACATTTTTCTGAGTCCATTGATTGTGTAACTCTGCTACTATTCTTTTATTGTTCAGAACTTTAAAGTATTTCAATTCCACAGGACAACAATCTGGATAGCTGAAGTTTTGGCTCATTGCATCTTTTATTGTTAAAATCATATCAGGAAATATCATTTTTCCTGTATGGTATGGCCTTCCATCTGAACCGATGTAGATGTAACCGTATTTTCGATCCATCTTGTAATTGCAAAATGATCAAAATCATATGATACACGGCTTTTATAGACGAGATTGTCTTAAGAATAGAACCTTCTGATTGGTTTAAAGTAAACTCGTGCAATTCTGAATTAAATTAATTTGGGGAATGTATGAGAATCGCAAGACTTGTTTTTTTAGAAAAGAACACACTGTTTTTTCGTTTTTTTCTTTATTGTTTGTCAATTTATCTAATTTTTTTCCACGCACAATATGATTAAGAAAATATAAACAAAAAATACCACACGTTTTTGAAAACGGAGATTGATATACTGTTTCATTGTATTCAATTGTCCTTGAATTTTTATGCATAAACCTTAAGATGTATATATTTTGACATTTCATTCCGTAACTGTCAAAATAATAACATTTATGACTATCAAAGTACATAGATATCCAATGTGAACCCGGTTTATGTTTTTGGTCTAGATTAACAATAAATGCTTTGTGTTTATTCTTTCTTTTCTGCGGAAGTTGATCACAGGCATAAACCCCCGCAAACACAGGTGATAGTAAACTATCACCATGAGCGAATTGAAACAGATCGTTAGAATTCATATTTAGAAATCAGTGTAAATGCTTCTAGATTTATCGATTTGTATCGTTTTTGGGACTTGAGAATAAACAATCAATGTCATCGTCTCTGTTAGAGCTTCTGAAAATTTAATTTCGATAGAAAGATTCGATGTTTCAGGGGTGGAAATCCAGTCACCCTCACTTGAAAAGTCTGGAGTTAAATCCCATGCTATCAAGTAAAAACCGTTAGGATAATCTTCATAGCTAATTGGTATATCAGTAGAACTGGAAAATTTGTTCAGGTCTGTAAATAATGACATATAATTTCTAACATAGGATGTTGCAGAAGGAGTGTATGGGTTTGATGGGTACGTCATGCCATCCTTTCTCAAACATATATAATTTATGTTTGAATGCCCGAAATTGAATGGATTTTTTCTTTCATCACCGTTGAAATTTTTGTTTGGTACTAGACCAAGAACCAGTCTACTGGGAATTTCACTTAAGAAAGCATTTGATATAACGTGGGATGCCAATCCAGCTGAAACCGTAAAAGTTCGTATGTCAGTTCGTTTAATCGGAAGTTTTATATTTCCTAATTCCAATGCTTTAGCATGTCCTAAAAGAACAGACGGAGCTATTTGTACTTTTCGAACGTAAAGACTAGCGTCTGTAATTTCAAATTTGGTGTCAGATACATCACTCATTAGAACAAATGAATTTTTAGCGCGTTCTAGCTTTATGGTAAGATCAACTCCATTCAATAAGAGTTTTGATTGGTTGGCTAAATCAAAATGTAATGGACCTAACAAATCCATCTCTCTGGAGGCTTTGCAACGTTCATGACGGTGCTTAAGACCGGAGTTTAAAGAGTTCAGAGGGGCATGATCATCCATTTTGCCAGCAGTGTCAATGTAAAACAGTGAACTAGTCAAATGAGTTTTTTGTGCTGTACTCGAGGTGAACAAAAGCGATTCAATATATGCCTTGTATGCATAATTAGCGTAGTTACTTATTGGTTTATCATTCAAAAATACTTGCAACGAAGAAAAACATGTATTCAAAATATAATTTATCGGTGTGGATTTAGAAGTTTCGGGTAAATCTGTACCGTCTTGTTTTACGATTTTAGCTTTCAAATGTAAATAAATATTCGAAGGGTCTATGTATTTCTCAGTGTTACTCCCACTTACTAAAAACTCGATTGGACCTTTTTGTGAGATACTTGCGATTGGTTTTACTTCTACAAAAGTAGAATCATCCACAGCCACTTGAATAAATGGCTTTTCAAAAATATCTAATTCTGATTTCAAACACGGACATCCTCTTTGTTCCATATTGGAATTAAATGTGAAGATATTTTGTTTCAATCGCCTATTTTTATAACTTTAAGAAAATAAATCTTTTCGCTTTTTCTTGGTTAATTTTTTTTTGGTGATCCTGCGCCGTTTTCGGCCAGAACCTTTTTGGATCTTATCAATAACATCGCTAGCAATGGAATCACGCATTTGTGTCAATCTGGATTTAGTAGCTGTTTTAAAATCCTGACCACTTATTACATCATTTGCAACGTTAGCAGATGTTTTCAAAATCTGTCGACCCAAATATCGACCACCTTTGGCTAGAAATGGTGTAACATATCTAAATATATTAGAAAAAAAGCCATTTCCCCGCTGAATTAACCTGCCTTGAAAATATGGTAAGCCTTCTCCGGTTTGTTGATTAATATAGTAATTGCAACAAGCTCGCGCGCACAACATGGTTACATTAGATGTTAGTCACTATAATAAGAATCTGGAAAAAAGTAGCTTCTTTTATATCTCCATGAAAGATAAGACTAAAAAAACTTTTCCTGACTGGAAACGAATTTTTGAACCAGATGAATCACGTAAAATAACTTCAATTGATTCGATAAAATTTTTCGACACAGAGCAATATAACGGATTAGGAAAGCTAATTATGATCTGCTCATTTTCTTTTTCTTTTAACACTGGTATAATTTTAAGTAGAGGTGCCATTATATTCCCGACAATTTGACTCGAAATGACATCCGTATAGATAAATATTTCTGAAACCCCAGCAAACAACTCGATTTCATGTTTTGAATAATATATACCATGTGGATAGTTTAGTTTTTCAAAACCCAGAATATCCGCTAATTCCCTAGAAAGATTTAACTCGTGGTTCGGTGGTACAATTATTCTCGACATACCCTTTTTCAACATTTGAAAACTAATTTTTTCAAAATGACGTGTTAATTGTTCACCCTTTGAATAGAGACCAGGAGGCAGAGAAAAATTTTCGGTTTTTTGAACTTCTATTTTACGTTTAAATGCCACTTCCTCTATTTCAAAAAAATCTGAATCGTTAACGTCTACAGCGCCTTTATCATATACACTTGCCGTCAGGCCATGAGAAAATTTTGTAACTTCTTTTTTTAGATTCATCATAGCAGAAAAAGATGCAGCATCCTTCTTCTTGATAATCAATTCAAAACCTTCAGAGACTCTAATTTGAACGTATTTCTCAGTTTTATCGAGTGAAAATTCGACTGCATTTCTGCCTGTAATCAACTTAATATTCTCATTTAAAGCTGAAAAAAATGATAAATTAGAAAACTCATCTTTGACTGGTTTAACTGGAATCATAAAGTTTGGGATATCAAAATTTCGTTTATCTATGAGTGTGAAATACTGATTGTCGAGGTTATTCTTCTGCTTACTAGGTAGCCATAAAAACGTATTGTGTGTTGTCGAAGTTAGAACTTTATCCTCTTGAGGTAACCCCAAAATCGCCAACAACTCAGATGCGTTTTTATTAAATTGTATTTCGTATTCATTGGGTAAATTAATCGTAACTTCTTTCTTTTTCTTTTTCACATTAAATGATACCATATTGGTATTAGCAGTGTGTAATATATTTTTATTTATATTCTCACTAAGTGTAGCTGTATCATCTCCAGTTAAAAAAATTCTATATTCTCTGACACCTGGATCATCAATCTGTTCAAAAAATGATACGTGATATTTGGAGTTTTCATCAGTAATGTTGTACCATGTTTTTGGAATTATTATGTCTGTTAAGGCACATTTCCAATTCCCCTCAAGAAACAGTGGATTGAATAATTTTGTAATGAAATGACTCTGTGTATTTTCTGGAAACAAATCGTTATTGGCATTACTTGCGAGCGTTACGTAAAACTGATTTTTCATGTTTTTAAATCCGATTCGCGGATCCATTGATTGAATCTCGAATTGTACCCTAAAAATTTCACGTAATATTCTTTGTTCTTACCAACTTTACGGGTTTTCAATATTTTTTCAATCTTCCAATATGTACTATCGAGCGGTTTTATAACCTTTTGTAATTCGAATTCGTTAAATCGTCCAATTAGTGGTTCTTTTTTCAAATCTATTAAATCATAAGTTGGTGGTTGAGTTTTATATCGTGCTTTGATGAGAAAAATTTCTTGTGTCCAATTAGGTAGATAAGATTTGTGGAAAACTTTCCTGGTTTTCGAAATTCTCACTTGGTCGTTTATTTTGAACTTGAATTTAACATTGCGGCTAGAACCGTACAGTCTTTCAAAAATTTCCGAATGATGAATTTTTTTAATTTTTGATGGAGCAAAACCAGTGCTGCGGTTTACCGAATCATTGATTGATCTAACTAATGCAGGTAAAAGGTGAATGTATTTATATTTTGAGGTGTATGTGAAAAGCCGATATATCTTGTCTTTAATTTGACGAATTTTTCGTTCAGCCAATGCAGCTTTAAAAGCTGACTGTGTTGAGTAGTGTTCGACATTATTAACTTGAAAGAAAGTCTGTAATTTTCTGTTGAAAAACTCGGTTCCACGATCAGTATGGAGTTTTTTACACTTTTCTTGTTTGAAAAGTGTTTTGAAAGCAGTCAAAACCTGATCTTGTGATTTGTTTTTGAGAGGTTGAACGAAAAGTTTCCTTCGAAATACATCAACAACAACTAACAAATATTTTATCCCCTTATTGTACCGAGAATATTTCTTCATGTCCATCAAATCGGCTTGCCATAACTCATTAGGCCCTAAAGCTATTGTGGCTCGAGTTGGAAATTTGTATCTGACTGGTTTATGAAGCGTATAAGTGTCCTGACGCATTAGCCAATCTTTTGCTAACTGCTCAGAAATATTCGCTTTTTTTGCTAATTTCTTCACACCGCCAAAAGAAGCAGGATTTTCCAAATCGTAGTAAATATTCCCTAATAATTCAGCCATTGAGCACCAGGTTCGTGCGTTCTACTTCGTTTACGTGTACTTCTCTTAGGTTCTTTTTTTTTAAATGGAACTCGCACTGGAGTGAAGTAGCCTTCAGGCAAATTCACCGAACTTATATTGCGTTCATCCGGAGAGCTTTTCTTTTTTGGTGTTAGCAGACTTTCTTGGATCGGTGAAGGAGAGTCTTGTGTAAAAGTTCTTTTAACCATATCATTTTGTATCCATTCGAATGGTATTCCAGTTTTAATCAATTTCATAAAAAACAATGGAAAGCCAGAGGGTATTTCTGTGCCACGCCTATTTCTGAGAATAAAACTGAAAATGTCTATGATATGGCTACCTGGCAAAGATTTCCCATCTATTAATAATTGTCCTTGTTCATTCCAAGATAGGTTAGCTTGCATCATTTTATCTATAAGTGGAAGAACGTACTTCCTTGTTGTTTGTGGAATTGATAGATATATCTGCTTAACTATCGGATCTTCGTCAACTTTTTTAGGTGATTCGATAACTGTTTCAGTCACTTCATTTAATTCTTCAGGTTTTTGGATTGAAACTCTAACAGGATCATACGGAGTATGGACCAGTTTTTTGTATTTCGAAACGAGATTATTAAGTATTTTCACTTTGACATCATCCGACATGTTGTTGCTATTCAAAAGATTTCCAATTTCATTTTCTGTTTGTGACTCCTCAGATATTCTCATTCGCCGAGGTAACAAATATTCTTCTGGAACTAAGGCCATTTTTTTAGCCATTTTTTAACGTTGGAAAAGACTGCCTATTGCGCTGATCACAGAAGGAATAAGATATGGTAGGAATGCCCCACCTGTTTGATTAGATAATAACCGTTTCTTGACACGGTTTGAAACCTTCTTGTTAGCAAGCTTTCTAATGACTGACTTATATTTCTTAAGTTTAGAAACATTACAGTTCAGGTCCTTGTTATGTAACGCATTATAGCATACCTCACATATAGAATGCAATTGGGATGGACTAACATTTTTCAGAACAGCACGACGTTGAGATGGATTCGCTTTCTGTAAGAATGCAAGCATATGATAGTTCTTACGTATCGACTTCATTTTGCTGGGGCAAAAACCCAGTAGATACCTTCAGTGTCTGAGAAGCACGAATCTCTCAAACGAAATGTTTTGCTGCTTAATGGATGACAATCAATCAGCAAATAACCATATGGTTTCTCAGTGCTTTTTTTATAAGCATCGATGAAGTATTTTGACTCCCCCGGAAACATCTGACGGGCTAAACACTGAATTTGACTGGAATCCCTGTTGTTCCCAAATAAAATAAGATAATGAGTATTAAGGGAAATATTTCGAAAAAATTTATTTTTAGGAAACAAATTTTGAGTTAACAGTATAACACTCTTATTACCATGATGCGATGTTACCGTAAATAAACGTGATACTTCATCATTTAACGATTCTAATAAATCATCAAGAACCACAATGTTATAATCATCATCAAACGTTTGAGGTATGCCCTGATAAAAATGTATTTTTGATTCTTCTATAAACCAGGGTTGACACATTGAATAACACCATAAAATATTATTTTTCTCTTTCCCATAAAGATTGTGCTTCAATAACTTTCTAACTAATGTTGTTTTTCCACTTAATGACGGTCCAACAACGAGTGCAGTGGATGGAAATCGGAAATGATGAAGATCATTCATTACTACATCCTGTTTTGCAAAGTTTTGTAAATTCATTTTCATTCATCTGCACCCCTACAAAATATGGTTCCAAGTTACCTTGATCACTTTTAAAAAAGTATCTAATGTCGAAAACGTTCTTATTTTCTTTAGAACAAATGTGAAAGAAGTAACTTCTTCCTAGATGTATAGATTTATGGCATGAGGAATTTGAAATATCTACTGTTATAATTTCACTTTCATACACAGTAAAAAAAAAAATAAAGCCAAAACAAACAAAAAATAAAAAAAAACTAATTACATAAAATGAAATGTTTTTAGATTCGATTTTTCTAGGAAAAGAAAGCATCGTGAATGAGATGGTCTTGACCAAAACACGTCTCGTAAACGACTGTAATTAAAAACAGATTTGTTTCCTTTTAAATCTTTTCTCCTCTTCTTACGCACAAGATGATTAAGTGTGTAATAACTCTCTTGATCTCAATCTAGGTCACAGCATGTTAACGTCTGCGTCTTAGAAAAAAGGGAATTTCTTTCTTCAACTATTAAACCATCTGTCATTCATTCAGATTGTTTTTTCAAACCCTCAATTTTGGGATTGGAGCCAGAAACCCTCAATTTTTGGATTGAAGCCAGAAACACTCAATTTTGGGATTGAAACCAGAAACCCTCAATTTTGGGATTGAAGCCAGAAACCCTCAGGTTTGGGATTGAAGCGAGAAACCCTCAGGTTTGGGATTTGAAGCCAGAAACCCTCAGGGTTATACTACTCACACACACACACACAATTCACTTGTTTTCCTCATATATTCTAACATTTATTCTCTCTCTAACAGGAACCCGTGGATCAGATAGGTCAAGGAAGGGACTATGATCCTGGCGAAGGTACATCGAGACAAAATACAGTTTTCTTGAAATAAAGCATGTTTATTTCTGATTATTTGACTGTTATCCACAAAGCTCATTTCGTTTTTTTCTCTTAAAGAACACGAAGCCATACGTGTTACAAGAAAAGTCCCGCAAGAAAAATGCCCGTTTCAATGCGGAACAGATCACCTTCACAGCTCGAATACGAACGGAAGCGTTGATGGACCCGTCAACCCGTTTAATAGCTGCTGTGGCATTTTTGCGAGCGTTGTTGAGGCAACTGATTGACGAGACAACTAACGGGTTGCACCCCGAGGACCGAATACTGTATATATTTGTTGGATATTGTGACTGGATATTCAAAGTGATTTGACGAATTATTTGAATAATTGATTATTTTCTCCTTTTTCCGAATCGTCATGACATCCGACAATTTGGACCGGCCCATCTCTACATCACTTGTTCCAGTGGCTTTGCTCACGATAGAGTCGCTACTAGCAGTAATAATGAAAGTGCAGCAGAGTAAGAACTCCATACCCCTGGACGACCCTTCCCTGAGGTTTGACGTTATCACAGTCAGATTACCACGAGGAGGGGGTGCACCAAGACGCAAGATCGTCAATATATCGTCTGACAGATTGACAAAAAAGTCAGTCATATGTACTCCCGAAGACGGACTCTGTTGCGCCAGGGCGATAGTTATAGGCAAAGCCGTCCTAGAAAAACATCCAAATCTCTCGATGGTAAAAGATGGCCGCAAAAATATACAAAGGGAGATGGCTTTGGACCTGTATAGAGACGCCAGAGTACCTGAAGGTCCTTGTGGTTTTGATGCAATCGCCAAATTTGCAGAGGTCCTAGACGTGCAAATATTCGTCAAGTCCTCCGAAGAATTTTACCAGGTAATTTATAATGACCGAGAATTATACTAATATTCTACTTTCAATGTAATATATTTATTCTTATATAATTTCTTATTAATGTATTTTTTATGTAGGTGATTTTCAAGACGGCCAAGAAGGACAAAAAAATATTTTTGTTGCTTAATGGCGAACACTATGACCTGATTACATCTCCCAAGGGCTTTCACGGCTCAGTTTACTATTGCTCGGACTGTGACAAGACCTGCAATAATATCCAGAGACACAAATGCGCTACAAGATGCAACACTTGCTTCAGCGATGCATGCATCCCCATCGACCCACAATTATGCAGGGATTGCGACAGGACATGCAGGTCCACCGACTGCTATGCAAGGCACAAGAGTCTTGAAGACAAGAACAACACCTTTTGCCAACAATTCTACGAGTGCCCGTCCTGCAGGAAGTTTCTCGTGGAAAAAGAGCGGCTTCTCGAAGAAAACACGTCTGCGGGGAAAAATATATTGCAGCAACTGCAAAGTTTTCCATCATGACGAACGACACCTATGCTCCCTCAAGAAGAAGACGGTGAAGGCCCCCACCGACAAGCTCATCTTCTTCGATTTTGACAGACCAGTCAAAGGGGGAACATATTGTCAACTTTGCAGTTGCTCAATATGCGGACGGCCAAGAGACTATCTTCAGTGCCTGCGACACCATCAACGACTTCTGTGCATGGCTGTTCCGCAAGGAACACAGAGGATATACCGCAATCGCCCTCAACATGAAGGGATTCGATGGCCACAGTTCCTGCTCAAGTAAGTTTTTTTCCACTATTCGAAAATGTTTACATAAATACCATGTTACTGTTTTTTATGTGTTGTTTTCCTTTGTAGATATCTCCTAGAGCAAGGGGTAAAACCTTCAGTTGTGCCGTGCGGATCGAATTATGGCTTTGCGGCTGGACCCCCCCTCAAAATCCGGGTTATAGACAGCCTCAACTTTCTCCCGATGGCTTTGGCCAAACTGCCAAAGACTTTCGGTCTAGAGGAGTTGAAGAAAGGTTTCTTTCCCCATCTCTTCAACAGACCAGAAAATCAGGATTACGATGGAGCCCTTCCGGAGAAAGCTTTCTATAACCCGGAAACATTCAGCGTCGATATGAAAGTGAAATTCGATGGCTGGTACGAACAGAGAAAAAACGGGACATTCGCGTTCAAGCACGAGATGTACGAATACTGCAAGTAAGTCCTTTTCTATTATGATGTTTTATTTATTGTTCTATTATTTCTTCACTATACTTAATTTTTTTTTTCTTTTTTTAGGTCTGACGTTGATATTCTTCGACGGTACTGCTTGCAGTTTCGTGAGGAGTTCCTGGAGCTAACCGGTGTCTACCCATTCCAATACCTCACCATAGCCTCGGCCTGTATGGCAACGTACAGGTCGGAGTACATTGAGGAGGGGTCAATTGGGATGGTGCCCGTCAACGGTTACGTGAATCAACCCAACAGTAGCCGCCTTAGTACCGAATGGTTGTCATACCTGCGTGAGAAGAACAACCTGAACATTCACCATTCCAGAAAGGGATCGGGGGAGAAGCGAATTCTCGGATTCAGTGTGGACGGCTTCTGTACCGAAACAAACACGGTGTATCTGTTTCACGGTAATTATATACTTTCGGATTTTATTTTCAAAACTTTTTCTTTCTAATTATTATTTTTTCATGTTTCTTTTTTTCTTTTCAGGATGCTACTGGCACGGCTGCCCACAGTGCTTTGATAGGGACTTGGTGAATCCCAGTACGCAGACATACATGTGGAAACTCCACAAGAAAACATCAGCACAAGAACAAAAGATCCGTCAAAGCCGATACAGGCTTGAAGTCATGTGGGAGCATGACTTCAGTGTCATGAAAAAAACGGACGGGGATCTGAAAAGGTTCTTGATGGATTTCCACTATGTCGACAGGTTGGTACCCAGGGATGCATTTTATGGTGGTAGAACCAATGCCACCAAGCTGTTCTACCAAGGAACAGCAAAATACATTGCCTTCACGTCATTATACGTTCGTGGGTCAATAAATACTGCAGGTAAGTACTTTAAATATTATTTATAAGTTAATATGACTAACGTATGAAATGTTTTTAAATGAATTTTCCTTTCATAGCAGATATCCGGTTGGCCACCCCCCGGATAATTACGGAGAACTTTGGGGAGCTGGGGTCGTATTTTGGTATTATAAAGTGCAAAGTACAGCCACCAAGAGAGAGGACTCTATCTGCCCGTACTCCCACACAGGTAAATGGAATGATTTTTTTCTTATTATTTGTTTTCATATCATTATAACAGGTACTAATGAGTTTCATTTTTTTTTCTAGATCCGGCGGAAAGCTGACCTTTCCCCTATGTCGTTCGTGTGTGGAAACACTGTCTAACGAATGCCACCACACAACGACGAGGAAAGGTGTATTACGGGAACATGGGTTACAGAAAAGCTCAAGAAGGCAGTTGAAAAAGGCTACGTTGTGAGGAAGGTTTACGAGGTATTTTTTTATATAATCACACATAACTTTAATCTCATCACTTTATTACTCTAGCATTATATTGTGTAGTCATGTTTTAACTTCTTTTTAGGTTTATCATTTCGAAGAATCTCGGGAAAGTCTTTTTGCCCCCTACATAAACGCCTTCCTGAAAATCAAGCGTTAGTCCTTGGGTTGGCCGTTTAACTGCGTCACGAACGAGGAGAAAAACTCATACGTGAAGCAGTATGACCAGGTTGAAGGAATCCAGTTGGAGCCAGGAAACATTCATATTAATCCCGGACGTCGACAGGTGGCGAAGCTATGTCTGAATAGGTAGCTATCAATTTTTCAACACCTTTATGTATTTTTGTAAATATTCTGCATTTTTTTAAAGATAGAGTAAAACAAACTATTCCTTTTTTTTTCAACTTCTGGGGTCGCTGGGGTATGCAGGAGAATAAGTCGCAGTTGTCGTACTTGACTAAAGCCTCCGATTTTAATAAGATGATGAATGATCCTGCGATAGAGGTACTTTTTTTTAAAATAATTATGTGCTATGAAAATAATTATTTTTTTTTATAAAAAAAAATTTTATGAACTAATTTTATGTGAGCATTTCTTGCATTGATTTTTCTTTTATTTCAGAATCATCTATGCTAGCGATGGTGCCAATGACCCGCCATTGAGACAGTTCACAGACGATTTCGATGGTCATGTGATTACCGAATTTGTGCCAGGTACTTTTTTTTCAATTTATTATTTTTCAACGAAAATTTTCATTATTTTTCAACGAAAATTTTCATTATTTTTCAACGAAAATTTTCATTATTTTTCAACGAAAATTCTCATTATTTAACAACGAAAAATTTATTCTTATTAATTTTATAACAACAGGTGGAGCCAAAAACTATGCGTACAGGAGATCTGACGGTAAGACATATTGCAAGATTCGCGGCTTCACCCTAAACTTCAAGAATTCAGAAGTCCTCAACTACGACACTATGAAGGCTCTAGTACAGTGAATGAATGCCTCCACAAAGGTCGTCATCCAAGACAAATATAAAATCACGAGAGAGGTGAAAAGGAGACGCCTCACAAGCAGAGTAGAAGAGAAAAAATACGGCCTTGTATATGACAAGAGGATTCTTCTACCTGATTTTACAACATTGCCTTAAGGGTGTTGATTTTTTTCGTAATAGCGGCCAAGCCTCTACTCTAATGAATAAATTTTTTATTGTTTGTTATAGATTTGTTTCTCTCGTTCTTGTGTTATTTTCTTTCGGGTATTTAGTGTTATGCTAACAGAAATATCTGTCATTTACGATGGAGGAGTTGAAGCTTAAACATCCTTTTGGATGTATAGTGTCTGGACCGACTTCTTCGGGAAAAACCCGTTTTGTTTCGAGACTCGTAGCCGAAAAAATGATTGATCCATTTCCTACGGAAATTGTCTGGTTCTATGGTATTTATCAATCGTTTTATGAACAGATTTCAGGTGTCACATTCGTAGAAGGTTTACCTACAGATTACGAGTCTTACATCGGTTCACGAACGCTATTCGTTATCGACGATCTCATGTCCGAGCTAGGCAACGACAGGCGATTAACTAATTTGTTTATTCGCGGAAGCCACCACAGAAACCTTTCTGTGATATTCATCGTTCAAAATTTCTTTCATAAAGGTAGTCAGATGCGAGAAATATCTTTGAATGCAAATTATCTGGTCTTGTTCAAAAATCCGCGAGATAGAAGTCAAATTCATTATTTAGCTAGGCAGATGTATCCGGGTAGACTAGCATTTTTTCAAGATGTTTTTAATGATGCCTGCAAACCAGCTTACGGCTACCTGTTGACAGATTTGAACCCGAATACGGAAAAACAATTACGACTATAAGAACCGGTTTTTTTCATGATGATACACATTACGCTTAGCAACCCAGATAAATTCATTTCGTGTCGAGCAGCCAAAGTGGTCACATCATGAAAGGGGGTCTTGTCATAGACATTTAAGGTTTCCAATGTGGTTCGAAAGGAGTCATAGTTAAAGAACTGACTTACTTTTCATTAGTCGGTAGTAGTAGATGCGGGCCTATACTTTCCAGCCACCTTATGATTGGTCCGAACTGAGCAGTAAAGAAAGAGCGTCTGCTACATGGGTAATGTCTAAGCTACATCATATTTCTTGGAGAGACGGCGACATACCTTATGACAAACTTTCCGGTATTCTTTCATTGTTATCGGATTCGTATTCTGTTATTTATTGCAAAGGTCACGATAAGTGCAAGTTCGTAGAGCGGATGATGGGGAAGCCTTGTTACGATCTCATTGGCTATCCTCAATCCCCCCTCTTTACCAAATCCTAAAGTCCGCTGTTTCAAACACGGCTTTAATCACCCTCATTGCGCACTGATCAAGTCCGTCAAATACGTTATGTATATACGAGAAAGAGGTTCCGACTGTCAGTGACGATCAAGATGTCGAGGTATGCGCAAGAAAATTTAGAAAAACTCTTAAAGAACTAACCTGCTGTAGAGGCAGAAAGCGCACTGAACTGATAAAGAAAAGTAGCAACAGTGTCATACGAGTTCTCAGCGAAGTGAGTCTTACCGTGTTAAAAGGCAACGTTCCTGTCACGAAAACTCGGAAAGCTAAGCTCAGTCGTCACAAGAGGAGCCTGAGAAATCTGTCTAAGAAGAATCTCCCACTATATAAAAAACGGCGTATTTTAGTCCAGAGAGGTAACGGTTTTCTCAGTCTACTTTTACCAGCAGCTATATCCGTTATCTCCTCCCTCATAAATGGAGCACGCTAAAAAATACGTCATCGTGCCGGCAGATAGACACTTGAACGCTGTAGAACAACAGCTAAGCAAGTTAGATGGTGATATCAGCACTGTTCTCAAGAAGAAAGGTCTGAGAGATGATGAAAAAGCGAAACAGTATTTGCAGGTATTGCAAAGGTACCTAGCGCTCGCAGAAAATGTGGATACTAAAATTTTAGGGGAGGGGGGAGGTAGAAAGAAAAAGAAGATACGAGACCCGATTTTTTGAGAACATGATCATACGAGAAACCGCTCCGAGGCAGAAGAAAAGAGCTAGAGAACTGGTTGACACCATGAAAGTGAACAATAGACAGCTGTTTTGGAATGAGAATGGCGGGCTTGTTCAAGATGGCGTTGTGGTCCCGGGAACAAATATCGTGGAACTCACAAGACGTAATCTACGAAAGAAGAAATTTGGAAATATACCTAGAGGAAACGAAGCATTTAAAAATTCCGTTGAACAAATCATGTCTTCTCAATGGTTGAGCTTGTAACTATAATACAATAAAAAATGTGAAAATTTAGATAACTTGTGTTCCTTTTTTCTGGTATATATTCTCACACGATTTTGGAGATATCATGTTCTGACCAAACACCACAGAATTATTGCAGAGTAACGAAGCACATACTTTGCACAAGCCATCGAGAAAGAATTTTAAGTGAAATCGAGTGATAGTGGGAGGTATAAACGAACAATTTTAAGCCGATTTGGTAGACATGCAGACTCTGAAGAAGGAAAAAACAATGGTATCAAATACCTACTTACTTGTATCGATGTTTTATCAAAGTTCGCTTGGGCCATTCCCTTAAAAGATAAAACTGGAAAAGAAGTTACCGAAGCGTTCAGAAAAATTTTCAAGGATCGCGTATGCGAGTATTTGCAGACTCATAAAGGTACAGAGTTCAAAAATAAAACTCTGCATATCTAAAATCGACGAGTGTCATACATTTTTCAACAGAGAGCGAGAAAAAAGCCTCCGTCGTCGAGAGATTTAACAGAACTCTAAAACAGAAAATGTTTAAATATTTCACACATAATAATACGCACATAGACACATTAAGCGATCTATTACATTGTTACAACAATACTTGGCACCACAGTATAAAGACTAAACCCGTTCTTGTTACTGCAGAGAATCAATCGGTCGTTTGGAATGAACTATATAAGGATATCTTGAAAACCATGAAGACAAAGTTCAAGTTTGACATCGGAGATACGGTCCGCATAAGTCCCGTCAAAATGGTTTTCGAGAAAGGATATGAACATAATTGGACTCGTGAGATTTTCACTATTAAAGAGAGACTCGAGCGCTTACCTCCAGTGTACAGGATAAGCGACTCTGACGGCGAGATTGTCCAGGGTACTTTTTACGAATCTGAATTGCAGAAGGTGAAGCCGAGAGCGAATATTATCAAGTAGAAAAAATTCTAAAAAGACGCGAATTGAGAGGTAGATTGGAGTATTACGTAAAATTTAAAGACTACGACAGCAAGTTCAACGCATGGGTGAGTCATCTCAAGCGTATATAAGTGACAGTGTTTGCGCATTTATCAGTCATTCAACAAGATGTCGTTCTATGTAACACTCCACAGCGACAGTTCAGGATCATACTATCCTGAAAACACTATATCCCATTTTGTCACAAGACTGCCATTTCCAATAAGTTTGACTGGTGAATGGTAGTGTGCGCTTTCGGAGATTGTTTATTCTCACACGTGGTACAGCATAACCGAAAAAAATAATCTGTTCGGATTCGATCTAGGTGATGGCAAACTACATGGAAGAAACGTTCCAACCGGGTATTACGAGACAGTTTACGATCTCTTGAACGGTATGAAGATACCGGCTTTAAGAAACAAAATAGTGTTTAATTACAATGAAAACACCACTAAAGTGAAAATAACTCTAAAAGATGGAGCAAAACTTCTGTTAAAAACTGGCATTGCGGAGCTACTGGGATTTGAACCATTGCTGATCGAAGAAACTACCAAAAGTCCTTACGTTGCTGACACAAGCGTGTTTTTTCCAGTTTTGTACGTCTATTCAGATATCGTGCAGCCTCAGGTTGTGTGAGATGTGCAAGCTCCAATACTGAGAGTCGTTCGCGTGAAAGGAAAGGATAACGAAGTTATAAGCTCACATTATGACAGACCTCACTATCTCACTATAGCTCGAAAAGAATTCCAGACTATAGAGATAGAAATTCGAGACAATTCGGGAAATCACATACCTTTCAGTAGAGGAAAATCGATTCTGATTCTTCACTTCCGCATGAGACAACTCTTATAAAAACAATGGTCTTATCAACCTATTGCCATTTACGAACTAGATACGAAAAATGAAGGTTCCATACCGTTGTTGCACTGAACAGTTTGAAGACTATTATATCCAACAAGCCGGCCAATGCCTGCCCTATTATTCGGGCGTTGTAATGCAGAGAGGATATGAACTAGGAAACATATTCGGCAGTCTTTTTAGAGTAGCCTTACCTTTGGCAAACCTTTGTAAACTGTTGGCAAACAGATTTTACGCTCCGGCGCTGATATTGTTGATGACGTAATGAAAGGGAAAAACGTCAAAAAAGCAGCGAAAAGAAGAATGGGTGAAGCTGGAAAGATACTGACGGAGAAAGTAGTGGCCAAGACTCGGTCCTTGTTTGGAGAGGGACATAAAAGGAAACGTAAGAAGGTGAAACGCATCATTTTAGCCAAACGACCCAGCGTGAACACACACGATATTTTCGATCCGTGATGGCTTTTCTCTTGAAGGATTTTCCTCAACTGGCAAAATCTGAACTCAACCTTTTCACTCTACCTGGAACGCAGACTACCATAGAAAGCGGAAAATGGGTTACCTATTACCCAATTTCAAACGTCTCCGATGGGGGTCCTCTGGAATTTAACATTGGTGGAAGTGGTGACGAGTATCTGGATCTCTCAAACGTTAGTCCATGTGAGAGCTAAGGTCGTGAAAGGCGATGGAACTTTTCTAGATAAAGAGAGTAAAGTCACCCCTGTGAACCTATTCTTGCAATCCAAGTTTTCCCAAGTTGATGTTTCCCTGAATGACCGTCTGATTTCATCTTCCAGTAACACGTATCCCTACCGAGCTATGATAGAAAAACTCCTGAATCACGGAAACGAAAGCAAAACCAGCCAACTGACTACAGAACTCTTTTACAAAGACACTGCCGGAAAAATGAGTGATGTGGACCCGAAGTCAGAGGATCTCAACGAAGGTCTAATACAACGAGCAGCGTTCATCGAAGAAAGTAAGTCTGCCGACATAATGGGTTCAATTCACGGAGACATATTTTGTCAACAGCGACTCCTACTAAATCTTGTCTCTGTAAGAATAAAAATGATACGTAGCAACTCAGAATTTTGTCTGCTTTCGCCAGAAAAAGATGCAAACTTCAAGGTTATTCTCCGTGACGCCTGTTTATACATAAGACATGTCAAAGTGTCTCCTGGTGCGCTTGTAGGACATGCGAAAGCTCTGGAGACATACCCCTGCCAAGTATCCGATAGACAGAGTAATATGTAAAGTTTACTCGCTACATCAGGGAAGCATGTCGTGGGTTCAAGACAGTGTCGTCGTTGGACAATCACCCAAGAGAGTGGTAGTCGCTTTAGTAGACAACGACGCTTTTTCGGGATCGTATAGCAAATCGCCGTTCGAGTTTAAACGTTACGATCTTCACCTCATAGCCGCGTATACTGACGGACACCCGGTACCTTTCAAGCCTCTAGAGCCCCAGTATGATCAAGGCTTATATGTCAGAGCGTATCATAGTTTGTTCTTAGATACTGAAAAAGCATGTCAAGACGGGTATAGACATCTCTCGAAGAGAGTTCCCACTGGGGAACGCTATCTACGCCTTTGATCTGAGCGCTGATCTCTGCCAAGGTGATCATTTCAATCTGATCAGACACGGTAACCTACGACTGGAAACAAAGTTTAAAGCTCCGCTTGTCCAGCCAGTCTCTGTCATTGGCTACCTGGAGTTTGACAACGTCGTATAAATAAATCAGGAACGAAACATTCTCCATGATTTCAGCAGTTAAATATGTACTCGTCTCAAATAAAAACAATTTTAGAGTGGGAAACAGCATATTTCATCGGTGTGTTTCCATGTGACATGTTACCTGTGCATATTCAAACTTATCCTGCGTCTTTAGTTGTGAACGCGGATAAGCATACAGAACCTGGTTCTCACTGGATGGCAATCAACATTCCGGATAAGAACACCTTGGAATTTTTCAATCCTTACGGACAGAAATCAGAGGCTTACGGAAAAGAAATTGCATCATTTACAAGAAGATATAAAACCATTTTATAAAACTGGACTCCGCTACAATCACCTACCTCCAATGTATGTAGACATTATGCTGTGTTCTTCGTGATACAGAGAAGTAGAAATATAAGTTTGGAAAGTATTGTTAAGAAACTGAACAGAAAAGGAAATGATTTTGCTGTTTATCAATATGTGAAAAAATATTTTCCTGTACGAATGTTTTTCAAAAAGTAATAAAGAGATTTTGCCTATACATTGTGTTGTCTTTTATTTTTGTCGTTTGAAATTTTTTTATTCAAATGTTATGTGAATACCTCGCGTGTAGTAAAAATGAGACAGACTGTAAGTTCATTCACTGCATGAAAGATACGTTTGTACATCTGTCTGGAATTCTTTTAAATTAATTCCTTTTATCGTCGGTGTGTCATTGACAAAAACAAGAATATCATAAATTGTATTACATCTCGTGAGAAAAACACCATCACAAAGAGATTTGGAACGGGAACAATTTCCTCTAAATTTAAAGCTTGGGTCGTCGTACACAGTCAATGCAAGGCTAGATAAAGTAATAATTATAATCACGGACACAACGATGATCCCGATTAAGGCTTTTCCGGTCTCTTCACGGCTAAAAAGTTTTCTCTGGGCCGTCACAGCGCTATCCATCTATTGTTGCATTAAGGAACACAATGTGCTGAAAATGAAAAGAGAAATGGCGACCGATAACAAAATTCACCAGAGACACCTGAAGTTTATACCGATAGCAGTAGCCAATAGTGATACGATAACGGAAGTCTCTTAATAAACAACAGATATCACTTCATAAACACTGGGATAGAGATAAGACACCGGAAGTCTCTTAATAAACACCAGAATAGAGATAAGACACCGGGAGTCGCTTAATGAACAACAGATGTCACTTAATAAACACTGGAAGTGCAATAAGACACCTCGTACTACCTCACCACCGGAAGTAATTTAATAAACAACAGATGTCACTTAACAAACACCGGAAAAGAGGTAAGACACCGGAAGTGCGATAAAACACCTCGTACTATATCTCACCACCGGAAGTGTGACGTCACTTCCGGCGGTATACCGACCCCTATACTACTTATTTGTAATTAGTGGAAGAAAGGAAAAAATTAAAACTAAGGTATTGAGAATCCAAACACTAGCTGAAAAATTGGTTGCATTTAATATGTCTACTGCTTGTATTATGGTTTACAACAACCTCATTATTAAGGAAACAGTTATTTTCCGGATATTATGCTGAGGTGAGCTCGGAAAGAAAAGTCATCACGTCTCCGCCGGGACTCGAACCCAGGCCCTCTTGCATACCGGGCAAGCATGCTACCATCTACACCACTGGAGACACATGAATCTGCCTTCCAAATTTCACGCACTGTGTCGTGAGGCGCTGAAGTAGAGGCATTAGTAGCCTCTCTTAACTTCAGGAAATGGCCCCCGGGTGGGACGGTTTAGAGAGATATAGATGGCTTTTTTCTCTACTTCAGCGCCTCACGACACAGTGCGTGAAATTTGGAAGGCAGATTCATGTGTCTCCAGTGGTGTAGATGGTAGCATGCTTGCCCGGTATGCAAGAGGGCCTGGGTTCGAGTCCCGGCGGAGACGTGATGACTTTTCTTTCCGAGCTCACCTCAGCATAATATCCGGAAAATAACTGTTTCCTTGATATCTCTGGCTGAGAAAAAAGCCATCTATATCTCTCTAAACCTCATTATTAGTCAAGTAAACTGATTTCATGCCTTAAATAAAAATGTTAGTAGACCCTCAGAATTAGGTTAATTACAAAGCCACTATTATCAGACGCGGAGCCCGAGGGAAAATCATCTGCGGGGCTCCTTCGAGTTGCGAATAGTTCTGGTTTATTTGTAGTATTATTTGGAATAAAATCATTCTCATTGATTAATTTTATCGCACCACGGTCATTTTCTGCTCACGAGGGCTAGACCGAACCTACAATTTATTGCCGATTCCGAACGGCAGGCTCATTTTTATACTAATCGAGGTGTTGGTGCGCTAACCCCTCGACGGGGGGACTCCCTGCGGAAGTTTAGGCACTAAAAATGGTCGAAATAGGTTGATAAAAATAAGTTCGCCCTTGTTGAAAGCGATGGTTAGTCCATCGCCATGATTTCAGGACTCCTTATTCTCGATTTTATATATTTTGTGGGGGAGGATCAATTATTGGATTAATTCATTATTCATTATTATTGTATAAAATTGTAAAGTATGGACAAAAGGTAGTTAAAGTTGCTATATCTCCTTTATCTCAGAAGGAAACGGAAGGATAGATGTATGTGGGTACATCCTACTGTGATGAACAGGGAACTTCATATGGTGTTTTTAAGGGTACTTGCGGCAAATAATTAAAAAAATTCCATCCAAAATTACTTTTAAAAGTAGCGAAAGTTGCGGGCGAATTCCACCCAGACCAGCGCCGTGTGAATTGCTTCATATATAACCCAATGTACAAAATCTATATGTGCGGATGCGGAGCCCGCACCAAGGTTTTGATACATGCGGACGCCATCTGGACCCGCAGGAACACTTCGAAGTTGGGGGTGCATTCCGCATCGTCTGAAAGGTTTCGTATATACCAATTGTTGAAACTTCTTCCGGACCAGCATCCACTCCGTGTGAAAAGGCCCTTAAATGTGGCCCGAGTAACTTCACAGAAATGTTGATGTGGTTCCTGGGGACGAAACATTGAAGACTTAAATGAAAACGAAATAGAATTCGTAAAACCTCAAACCGCCGACAAAAATTCCAAAAAATGAGGGCATAATGAAAAACTAGACATGTATAACTTATTACCATGATGTGCTTGCTTACTAATTTCTTGATTTGCTTTTATACCAGTTTCTAATGGGCTAAAATGAGTGACTATTGTCTGTGCTGCATTTATGTCAAAAATATTTCAGCTGTTGTTGTATATGCCGACGACATTAGTGTTTTTGTGGCTAAGTCGTGCTCTATATTAGTTTTCAGAACTATCTTCCATCAATTTCGCAGTTCACAATTGCGTCCAGCGTGATCTACGACTCCCCAGATGTGTGATTTACCAGAATTATTTTGCCGCAACTGCAAAGTAGAATATGTTTGATAATTGGCGATGGACCTGTGAGATCGTAGCTCTATTGTAAAATACGGGCTCACAGGTGCATCCCCCAATCATCAGAACACAAAAACTTGTACCATGGAGTTCGATGATGATGATGATAGGTCAATATCAGCTCGCATGTTCACTGTATCCGGAAGACACTGCTTCATCAGTGCCTATGTACGTGGTAGGACATTTCATCTTACGAGGTACTGAATCATGTATGATCTATAAAAATGCCTAAAAATTCATGATACTTATTCACAATGTATAACTTATTATTGCGAACACATTCCTCTATCCACGCAATCGTTTTTGCACAGGCATTTAAGGTCGTCATTCTCACGTCACAGAATTTCCAAGTATCATAATTCACCATGTCACATGTCAGAGTAGTGTGTAAGCCGAGAAGCGTTTTTCCATAACATATATAGGATTTCAACATGGAATTACGTTCATTACAAGATCATAATTACGTAACTAAATGTGAGTTGGGCTAAAGAGGCAAGTGGTTCAAAATTTTTTTAGTATATATGTTACGGTAAACGTAATAAAAGTTGGTTATTATGCATCATTGCCGATCGTTCCGGTACGTTTGACAAATTTATTTAACACTTTTCCCAGCGCTTATGCATAATACACAAACACACTTGGTTAATGTGATAAATACTTGAGTGTATCGCTTTTACCGTTGATTATGCATAATACCTTCTTGTAATTGATGAATTTGAATACGCAAAATTTGCCAAATGAGTCGATTATGTTTGACTTACCCCGATAAGTATTTCCCCGATTTGATAAATCAGATAAAATCGAGGAAGATCGTTATATAGGGGTTGCGAATAACATTTTCACACACAAGATCTTTTAAAAATGCATTACATTGAACTTACATTACATTGATTCATTACAAGACCGTAGTGCTATTTTACAAGGAAAAAACTTAAACGTAAACCTCTCCCAGAAGATTTCAAGTCAACGATATAGATGACGCTGAAAGACAAACAAGTTTCATAGCTTGAAATTCACGAAGTTGAAAAACAAAATCGTATTAACCGATATTTCAGTGTATACGATTTTGTTGTAAGCGGGCTCTGCTTACTTAAACATTGTTGAAATAATAATATTTTAGAACATATTTGATAAAGCGAATTGTTTTCAGAAAGAAAGAAAAAATAACGTACTCATAAAATCCGAAAATATTATCTGAAATCGACATTAGATGCCTCTAGTGAAACCGAAACAAATTTTGATTGGTACGCGTAATTAACGACACCGAAACTTAAAACGGATATTAATATAGTGATAGTGATTCAGGTTTGCATTGCTATTATAGAACGAAATTGTTCCGGCTCTGCAAGCACGTCACTGCCTTGCAGACACAATCTTTATGCATTCTCCTCTACACATTGCAGTGTGTGTTAAGAATGTTCTTAAAACACATTCTACAGAAGAACGTGCCATCAGCCGGCATTTCCGTAATCTATGGCTTCCCCGATCCCTTTGAACTTAATCCATTCGATTTTTGGCTTTGGGAGCATTTGAAACGTCTGGTAAGTCCTGACAATCTCAGAACTTTATCTGGCCTTAAAGGCAGCATTTCCCGCCACGTGCTGAACATTTCCCGGCACACACTTCGGTCAGTTGTGGAACATGCCTTTTGCGATTTCACATGGTATCTGAAAATGATGGCCATCATGGGGAACATGTTTTGTTGCAGTAACAATTGTAACAGTGTTTAACAATTGTTAAAATTGTAAACGTTTGCCTAAATGTATCATTTCTTAATAAATCGCCCTTTAGTGGCGACACTAATTGTTTCCCCCTGAAACAAATTCCCATCACTTAATGAAGTCCTCCATAATTTTCACAATTTTCTGATGACTGGTTTCGCACGTAGGTTACTTTAAAATAGGGTCTTTTAATTATGGACGCCTTGTATTTATCAAATTTACAAACGACGCTTGTGGGCATTATGGGGCGTGGTAGCCCAGGTCGATAAGATACTCTCCTGACGTACCAAAGGATGTTTATATACAGGTGTCGCGAGTTCGATACCCGGTTCGTCATTGTCAGAAAACTTTCCTGACACGGGGGTACAATACAAACGGCGACAGGAAAACATAAAAAATTGCTACCGCAGGGAGTCCCCCATCGAGGGGTTAGCGCACCAACCACTCGACGAGTATAAAAACAAGCCTGTGGTTTGGAATCGCCAATAATTTATAGGTCCCGGTCTAATTAGTCCTCGTGTGCAGAAAATGACCGTGGTGCGACAAAAAATGACCAATGACCAATGTGGGCATTATGGGCATTATGCATATCCACCGGTAAAATTGATAAATTTATCAAACTTAACAAGACGATTGGTAAGTACTGGCGCTGATATAAAGAAAACACTAAAGGGGCTGAAAATTGCTGGTCGTCCCGTATACACGGGACTCTGGCACCTACGCAGGAGGACGAAAGTGCATTTCTTTGCTTTTTCAGAAATTATTTGGGGTGGGCTCAGCCCTTTTAGAAAATTTATTGGAGGGACTCAAATGGCCTCATCCCGTGGGTTCCGGCGCCTATGTTGGTAGGTATGCATTATAACCGGATACTATGTATAATTAACGATTTATCGCATTACCGTGATATATAGATTATAATCTATCATGCTGACGGAACTTGTAATTTTAAGTTACCTCGACATGATCTTGGGCTATTCGGAGCTGTGACTTATCCGGTTATCTGATGCGTTTGATGATTTGCGATGAAAATGTAAGCTCGTAGCTCTTTTATAAGATACAAGTTTACAAATTCATCTCAAATTGCCGAAACTCAAAATCTTAGATCATGGAACTGGATTAAAGGTGTGGATGAACATTAGCCCAATACAATCTGTCGTGCTGTAATGGATCTGCGAGACACCGAAAAATCAAGGCCTATACGTGGTAAGTTATTTTATCTTATTTATATGATTCATGAAAAACATTGAAAAATAACATCTCTCCCACCCCCCAACTGTTCATAATATGTTCATTGGCAGTAGCCTTTTGCGGCAAATGGGAGAAATGAGTTTCCAAGAAAATCTGTAGAATGGGAGAAGAGCTGGTGAAATTTCTCTAACCTTCGATAAATCCGACTCTGCCCAGACAACAAGAGACTGACCAAAACAGTGGCCTAGTAAGTTTACAAGCACGTGAGTGAGCAAAACGAGTGACTTAGAGAGTGAGAAAGCATGTGAATGACTAAAAGAGTGACATCAGAGACACAGTGTACTTGCAGGAGTGGGGGGGAGGGGTAGGCCAACCGGGTTATAGCACAGGGTGGTGAACTCGATGAAAGAGAAGTCAAGAAAATTATATCAGAATGATAGAAGGACGGTAAAATTCGCGTAGCCTACAGGCGGCAGAACCATAAATGAACCTTTACGCGAGCGCACGCACGCACATACCACGCACTGCCCAGACAACTGGGTAAGTGACCGAAAACTTGCCTTAGAGAGTTTCAAGCATGTGAATGAGCAAAAGAGTGACCTACACAGCGATGAACCATGTCAGTGAGTGGCCTAGAGCGTGCGCAAGCATGTGCATGACTAAAAGAGTGGCGTAGAGAGTTTGAAAGCATGTAAATAACCAAAAGAGTGATCCAGAGTATGTGGCAAGCTTGTGAATGATCAAAACAGTGGTACAGCATGTGCAGTATAGGAATGACCAAAAGAATTACCTAGAGCATGTGTAAACGTGTCAAAAGAGTGACCCATAAAGCGAGGAACCATGTCCGGGAGCAGGCAAAAGAGTAACCTAGAGCGTGTGCAAGCATGTGAATGACCAAAACAGTGCGCAAGCATGTGAATGACCAAAACAGTGCGCAAGCATGTGAATGACCAAAACAGTGCGCAAGCATGTGAATGACCAAAACTGTGCGCAAACATGTGAATGACCAAAACAGTGTGCAAGCATGTGAATGACTAAAAGAGTGACTTAGAGACACAAGTGTACGTGCAAAAATAGAGGGAGGCCAACCGGGTAATAGCACAGGGTGGCTAAAATGGGAGAAGGGCTGCGAAATTCCTGTAGCCCGCAAGCGGTAAAGCCATGATGCGCCTCTGTAGTACGTGCGTGCGTGCCAGAATGAAACCGAACTTGATGTCCTATTTATTCGCTGACGAGGTTATACTTTTAAACTCCAGAAGAAATTTAGGGTGGTCTCGGGGGGGGGGGGGGTCTCACGACCCTTAAAGTCGAAAATGACTCAGAAAATATAAAATACTAAAAATTTCATGACAATCGGTTAATTTGTTCTTTCATAATACAGTCGAATCCCGTTACAACGAACTCCAAGAGGCCGAACTCAACTTCGGTATAAAGAAATTTTGTTATAAAGGAATTCAAGGTTTTTGTATTGGTAGTATGCAACTTTATCTGAGGAAGGGATTAGGAAAGGGTTTGTTCCAAGCATCTTCAAACCGTTGCTCGTGAGCACCGCGATGCTCCCAGAAGTACCCAGAGTGCTCGATGCTCATGTCCAATTTCGTGCTCGCGAGCACTTGATCAACGTTCCAATTAAACATTTTAGAGGAATTGCGTAGGTGCTTTAGGCGTAAAAAATTGAAATAATTTTTTTTCTCATTTATTGGAAATGTTCCCCCTGCCCATCTGTTTTAATTTTTAACAAATGAAGGAAAGTATTCATTGAAGTCATTCAATTTTTAAAATTTAATTTTTACCATATAAGTCGCATCTCTGTCGGGATTTCCATTTCTCGCAGTGAGGGATGTTGAAGAACTCACCCAAATAAAAAATTGAGATCAAATAAATTTTTTAAATTTTAATTTCCACCGTATAGGCCGCATTTCCCACTTTTTGTCGGGATTTGAGTCCCTTATGAACGGAATGAATGGCGATTTTCAGCCCCCCCCCACCTCCTCAATGTTTCCTTCATGTCGATTGCCCCAGATGACGGGTCTGTGGTAAACACATGGGCCCACCCGGGCACTCCTCCCCGGGTTATTTCAAAAGGAGATGGGGCGTCACGAAAATTAGATGTGGTAAAAAATTTTAGGAATAACCAAATGAATTTGCCAAGTAGGGATTCAGAAACAACACATGACTGGGGGCCCATGATGCTCTTAAGACGGCCCTGGATAAGCACCTCCAGAAAATTTCAAAATACGGTCTACTTTCACATGTACCTAAACAAGCACGTGTTCCATAGGGATGGTCCCTGATTTTTTCCTTGCTTGGAATGTCTGTAATCTAGGTCGCGTACATGAACATCTGTGCGTGGGAGTGTTCGGGGAAAATCATTCCCTGAAACATAAACAAAAATTCATGTTGTTTGTCTCTAGTTTTGCCTACAGTTTATTTTTTGCTTCTAGAAACCGCATGCCTTCAAGCATGCCGGAAGTGTTTGGAACTTGTGGGTTCTTGTCTTGATCTTGAAGTAGGAAATTTTGATTTCTGAATCATTTCTCTGGGTGCTCCTACCCATTCCATAAAGTACCCTGGGCACCAACAGCATCTCTGTCACCACTGCAAATGTCAATCGATTTTTGATTTTTTTTTTTTTTCAACTCTAAAGTAACAACTCTTGAGTAAAAAGAATGATATCAGACTTTTAATTGGCCCATTGTATGTAACTTCATGTACATGACACTCGAAATTAAAATTATAATATCAATTACATTTAAAAATTTAACTGCATATAAAAGTTTAATTATACTTGAAAATTCGGTTATAAAAATTTGAAATGTTAAATAACTGATTTTTGCTGTGATAAAATTTCAATATCACGTGGAAAAATTTCGGTTTGTATGATATTCCCCAAATTACAGTGAGCCTTTCTTTAACGGTAAATTTCTATCTGCCCCATTACAGTATCTCCATAAGAACCTGAAATATTTAATTAATTAATAATTCAATTAAATTAATATTTAATTTTCACCGTATTTCCGCTTTTGTTGGGATTTCTCACAGCGAAGGGAGTTGGGCGCAGATCAAGGATGGAAATGTACAGTGCTTATGAATGACAATTCGATGAAGTTTTCATAATGCCCACAGGATGAGCACCGACAAAGGCAATGCAATCACCCATAAGAAAGATGACTATGGGTCAGTCGCATAGATACAATATAACCATTAATATGACATGAATAATGTATATTAATGGTAATGGTAATAATTCTTATATAACCATTAATCTTATGTTTATAATCAGTCGCATATCTTTGGCTGGCTTGTTTGAATATTTTCACATAGTTTTCATTAGCGTCTAAGCTTTTGATACAAGGCTGGTGTGCTTGGTCTACGGCTCCAGTCAACGATTAGTAAAAATTTCTTCTTACAATACAAGTGAATTAACATTAACAGACAATGTAAGATTATTATATTCAGAGGTATATTTCCTAGGTGGGGAGGGGGTATGCGGGCTTTATCCCAAGATGACAAGTGAAAGGGCGTGACCAAAATTAAGTAATTGGTGATCAAGAACATGAATTAGAAAGGAAGAAGGAAGGCAAGGTTTGAATAGCCCACAGGTGGGAAAACTATAAATCCGCCTCTGATTATAGCCTACATTTATTAGGATAATTTTAATTTTAAAAACAATTCGTATCGTACATATAAACACTCCACAATACCTAAACCTTTATTTATTTTCAGTGCTTTGAGTATCATTTTATTTACACTTATATACGTGAATATCGCAGTAAAAACCCGATGATGATTTATAGAATAATACGTGATGGTATTTTGAACTACCATAATTTTTTTCTTTTGTTTTAAAGATACGTAGAAGATTTCCATTTATTGCAATTTAAATTGAATTCAAACAATTTAATTTTAAAAAGTACTACATTATTTTTTGTCATACGTATAACCTGTATCTCTCTTTAAGATACAACAAAAAACTCAAATAAAGAAAATTACTAATAGTCTAATTCATTTTTAATTGCATTAAAAGTTTTTATAATTTTGGAACATGAATTATGGGGGGAAAACTTTTAAACACACACGTAAACCAACATATCATTTCCACGTTCGGTTTTGCAATATTCGATGTTTATGCCAACAGAAATATGTAGACCGAGCACACCAACCTTGTACCAAAAGCTTAGACGCTAATGAAAACTATGTGAAAATATTCAAACAAGCCAGCCAAAGATATGCGACTGATTATAAACATAAGATTAATGGTTATATAAGAATTATTACCATTACCATTAATATACATTATTCATGTCCTATTAATGGTTATATTGTATCTATGCGACTGACCCATAGTCATCTTTCTTATGGGTGATTGCATTGCCTTTGTCGGTGCTCATCCTGTGGGCATTATGAAGACCTCATCGAATTGTCATTCATAAGCACTGTACATTTCCATCCTTGATCTGCGCCCAACTCCCTTCGCTGTGAGAAATCCCAACAAAAGCGGGAAGTGCGGCTTATACGGTGAAAATTAAATATTAATTTAATTTAATTATTAATTAATTAAATATTTCAGGTTCTTATGGAGATACTGTAATGGTAATACTGTAATGGGGCAAATAGAAATTTACCGTTAAAGATAGGCTCACTGTAATTTAAGGAATATCATACAAACCGAAATTTTTCCACCTGATATTGAAATTTTATCACAGAAAAAATCAATTATTTAACATTTCAAATTTTTATAACCGAATTTTCAAATATAGTTAAACTTTTATATGCAGTTAAATTTTTAAATGTAATTGATATTGTAATTTTAATTTCGATTACCTTTCTGCATTGACAAAAATTAATTATTTTCAGTTAACTGCGTGTACACTTTTGTTCATGTTTTTATTTCACGTGTAAGACAAAAACCTACATACAAGCTCGCGTGGAACATGTACAGTGAAGAATCGACGGTTCGACGAATTGATTCTGCGCTGTAATATATAAACTAACGTCACGATGAATTGACACGGCGGAAAACTTGTACAGCTACGAATTGGAGCTGCGACAAATTTGTACCGCAATGAATTGACACTGCGACAAATTTGTATTGCGACGAATTGACACTGCGACAAATTTGTATCGCGACGAATTGGAGCTGCGACAAATTTGTACCGCGACGAATTGATACTGCGACAAACTTGTACCGCGACAAATTGAGGTGCGACAAGTTGAGTGCGACAAATTGACCGGCTACGCATTTGTGACAGGACTGAATGTAAGTTGATTCGTTTACACTCATCTAGAAAGCCGCTGGGAATCAAGTTTGGGTGGTGATCCATAGCTCAAGAATCCCCGGCTTCAGTGGGTTCAAAAGACCATCTCGGAAGCCCCTAAGATACAAGATTGGGTCGTGAGCTATACATCAAATAAGTGCATTTGAAAGACCCATCTCGGAAACCCTTGAGAATCAGGGTTGTGTCGTGACCCATATAGCTTAAGAGCCCCTCCCCCCAACTGTTAGTGAATTTGAAAGACCCATCTCGAAAGCCCCTGCGACCCAATTTCGGGTCACGACCCACAGTTTAAGAACCCTGCCTTAAACCATCATAACATATGTTTCTAATCAAATATTTTAAGAGTTATTCCAAACTAGTCAAACGCTCTTAAATCAACTCTCGATGACTTGAGACTACCTGACATCCTTAATTCTTTAGCGGTCCTGAGGTTTTTTATCGGTACATCGTTGGTACAGTTTGTACATTGTAGCGCCCCCTCCCGCAATAAAGAAGGCCTCTATGTTTCTGCTTGCATTTTTTGAATAACTTCTACGTTTAACTCGGAAGCCAAATTCGCAGATGATTTCTTGTAATCTTAAGAGGCCGTTATATACCAATGAATTATCGTTTTTTGAGTTCGTATTATCGTAGATTCGTTTGTCGAGTCCACCTCGCCATAGGACCGTGAAAAGTCAACTTTTCACTCTGTCATCAGTTTTGTACGTAGATCACAAGATCACTCAACATGATCTACGGTTCGTCGACTTATTTTGTCTTTACCGTGAAGTAGAAAATATATATATACGTTTGATAATTAAAGATGTGATTGTGAGTTAGTAGCTCTGTTGTAAAAAATACAAGCTCATAGTCATATCTCTAATTGTCACAACACGAAATCTTGGATCATGAAGTCAGACAAATGGTGATACGTTTGGCCAATATTCTCGTTGGCATGGGTGGATGGATCCGTGAGACGCCATAAGGGGTAAGTTTTTTCAACTTTTAATCGTTCATAAAACCCATGAAATTTTGATTTGAAGTACAATGTTAATTCTCTAAAATTCAAGTTTTTGAAGAGCCTTCTTTGAGCCGTTTCATAGCTCTGGCCAGTTTTTCAAGCAGGGGTGGCCAACCTTTTGCTAAGCCGTGACTCTTTTGATCTACGCATTTTTGAATGAGGTTGCATTTGCGCAACGTTTTGTTTAAAAAAATTTTTAATTAATTTTCTCGAAAATTTTTGTGTGAAATTAACATTTTTAAAAATTAAAAAGTCTAATGTCATAGTATTTTTTAAAATATGTTTACAAATTCAAATTTTATCGTGATTTTCGATCTAGAAATTTTGTTCCCATGAACATAAACAGAAATATATATTTCAAAAATATAAAAAAATAGTTTTTCTTGAACTTTTTTTTGTGACGTGATCATTACAAATGATTTCAATTAAACAAAGTAGGTTAATTTATATTAATTAAAAATTGATTAATTGGACATGTGCATCAATTACAAAGAAGAGCATGCTAAATTGATAACCACACACAATTTGTTTTTTAACTCCTTAAATGTGTCATTTAAGTAAACATTTAATACATAAACAAATTGTGCAATTTAGTCATGAATCAGAGGAGCTGTCAAAAATGGGTTTTAGACCGGGATTATACAATATAAATTTGATAAAATATCTTCTATAAAACTTGAGAAAAACAACCAATAAGAATATTCTTTACATTTACTGCGAATGTAACAGATGCTCTTATTGGTTGCAATTTCCAAGTTTTATAAAAGAAACATTCTAAAATTTTATAACCGATAATGCTGTCAAGATGCTCTTGATTATTTATTTATTTACAATTACCCCAGAAGGCATGAAATGAACTTACACTGGAATAATAATATGAATAAATAATGAATATAATTAGAAACAATAGTCAGAGAGAAAGGATAGCACTTCGCATACCGAGCCACGTCGAAATCCTTAATAGCGGAAGAAAATCTTGCGTAGGAGGCACGCACAAGTTCTGATGGCAGACTGTTCCATATTCTCGCCACACGGCATCTGTATCCATGGAAAAAGCAATCTCTTCTGGCCGTTGGCATTCTTATTTGGAAGCGATGCCTCCGTAGGTTAACTCGCCTGTTTATGATCTCGAATAAAGGTTCTTTCAATGGTATATAAACAATTTGATGGACTAGTTTTTGGCACATCTTCAGATCTGCAGCGATTCTACGTCATTCCAGTGAGTCCATACCCAGACATCTGGCAATAAGAAGTTTTAAGAAGTCTTCTGACAAAGTTTCAAAAAAGTTCTTTTATAAAACTTCAAAAATGCAACTAATAAGGGCATCGGTTACATTCCCGCAAATGTAACTAATACGCTTATTGGTTGTTTTTTTTTCAATGTTTGTAAAACATCTTTTATCAAACTTTTATAGTGTAATCCCGGCCTAAGAAAATAAATTGAACGAAAATTTTCTCAGAATCATTGTTAAAAAGTCCTACCGTACCGAATATTGGTTTGGTAGGTTACTATTAAGAAAAGTATTTGAAAAACGAAATAGAACTTTCTTCAACTTTTATGTAGGAAAACTTCGAATGCTACTCATAATACCATAATACGATTAAATAATCGACGTTTGGGTGTACCCAAAATTCCAAAAACGAATTTTGGGTACACCCAAACGTCGATTATTCAATCGTATTATCAAACCCAAAAGGTAATTCATTTCTATCCTAATACCATGACGTGCAACTTCTGCCACCCCTGTTTTAAAGGTTTGAGCATTTTTCAACATCAAAAAACAATACAGACACAACACTCCAGATAAAGATACTAAGCGACTCTATCACCTTCGTAAATCACAAATTCATCCAAAGTGATCTACGGCTCATCACAGTTGTGATTTTCACCCGGGTCACCCCACAGTGGCACAATATATTTAATAATCGGCGGTGTACCTGTGAGATCGCATCTCGCTGGACTAGTCTTTGGCACATCTTCACATCTGCAGCGATTCTACGCCATTCCAGTGAGTCCAAACCCAGACATTGAAGTCTCTGGCAATAAGAAGTTTTTAAGAATTTTCTCACATAGTTACAGAAAAGTTATTTTATAAAACTTCAAAAATGCAACTAATAACGGCATCGGTTACATTCCAGCAAATGTAACTAATACGCTTATTGGTTGTTTTTTTTTTTTCAATTTTTGCAAAATATCTTTTATCAAAACTTCATACTGTAATCCCAGACTCCATATATAAGAGTGTTTATCACCTTCGTAAATCACAAATTCACCCAAAGTGATCTACGGCTCATCACAGTTGTGATTTTCACCCGGGTCACCCCACAGTGGCATAATATATTTAATAATCGGCGGTGTACCTGTGAGATCGCATCTCTATTGTAGAATATGGGCCCACAGGTTCATCTCCCGATTATTGAAACTGAAATGCTTGGATCTTGGCGTTGGATAAGTGATTATAGGTCAATATCCATCATATATGAGGAACAAGCGAAGATAAGAAAAGGCTGAAGAGAATCAACGCCTATAAGTGGTAAGATATTATTTGATTTTAAAAGATTTTTAAAACTCACAAAATTATTATGTTTTTTTTCAATTATTTTTTCAAAATGGGTTTTGCCAAACGAGGTGATGGAAAAAATGGGAAAAAATTGCCCATGTGGCTAAGGCCCTCCTCACACGGGGAAACTAAAGTCCGGCAACTGATAAGAGAAACCGTTTCCAGAAGACCAACATGTGTATTGATATAGCAGCCCTCACACAAGGAAATTGGCGTATTGGCGACGAAATATCGAACGCGACTGGCATGCTAGTCGCCGCCAACTTTTGTTGAAGAAACTGCCTCTAGCATTCCTTCATATTTTCGTGATGCGAGTGTGGACCCAAATTGAAAAGCAATCCAGAGTATATATATAATAAATTATCAGTTGAAAGTATATAATGAAATTTCGACAGAATTTCAGCTCACAGGTAAACATACGATTTCTTTATTTACATTGATATTATTTTGAAATTATAATGAAATCAGGTGCGTCAGAATTGTTTCGAAACTGTGGGTGCTCGTCTTTAGTTTTATATCGGAAATTTTAATTTCTGAATCAATTCTGGGGGTGCTCGGATCCATGCCACAAATTACCGTGTGTGCTGGAGCACCCCTCGTCTGACGCCACTGAATGAAATGGTAAACCAGGACTGTCGTTTCAACTTTTTCCGGGTAGGGCAAAGACCATATACTCACTGTATGTATGTATGTATATATATATATATATACCATTTCTAGTGTACTTTTGAAAGCCGGGGGAGGCACCCCCCCCCCCGGTTGCCCCAGATGACGGGTCTGTGGTAAACACATGGGCCCACCCGGGCACTCCTCCCCGGGTTATTTCAAAAGGAGATGGGGCGTCACGAAAATTAGATGTGGTAAAAAATTTTAGGAATAACCAAATGAATTTGCCAAGTAGGGATTCAGAAACAACACATGACTGGGGGCCCATGATGCTCTTAAGACGGCCCTGGATAAGCACCTCCAGAAAATTTCAAAATACGGTCACATGTACCTAAACAAGCACGTGTTCCATAGGGATGGTCCCTGATTTTTTCCTTGCTTGGAATGTCTGTAATCTAGGTCGCGTACATGCACATCTGTGCGTGGGAGTGTTCGGGGAAAATCATTCCCTGAAACATAAACAAAAATTCATGTTGTTTGTCTCTAGTTTTGCCTACAGTTTATTTTTTGCTTCTAGAAACCGTAGCTTTCGTCGTTTTATCTCATGAAACTACTTAAAAACTCTACGTGACAATATTTTAACTAATAAACAATAATAAGAAATCCAACATATATAGGTACTGAAAGGCACATTTATAGAGGAAAAACAGACATTTTATTGCGAATTTTTTTGGTTTGACACTCGTTTCCAAATAACGAGTGTCAAATCACTGTCACCAAATAACGTATTAAATTGCTAATCTCGCCAAATAACTAGTTTCAAATCACCAATCTCGCCAAATAACGAGTGCCAAATTGCCAAACATCGAGTTAAATCTTCTGAAATTCTCTCCTATTTTGAAACAATTTCTTTCCGAGGAAAAAAAAAAAATTGAAAACTTATAGAACATTTTTAGCCTATTTTTGAACTGCTGCTATTCCAAACAGCAAATGGTGCCCTCAGTAGGCAAAACGTGCATCATCTGAAATAGACTAATGTGAAAAATTTTATGACAGTCGCACTGTCAAACAAGGCGTCAAAAGCCTGAAACACCAAAAACAAAAAACAAGCTGATCAAAACATGTTTGATAACAAAAGACAGTGCAGTTGTTTTATTTTGCAAAAGGCTTGGGGGAAACGAAAATATTCTTGTAAGTTAATTTCACTGCTCCCATTTATAAAAATCTGTTCCAAAAAAAACGGAATCCTATATTTTGCTGCTTCGAAATGGGCTTCGCACTTTCCGTCCCTGTAATGATCACAAATTTGATTTAACACCTTGCCAATGTTAAAATCCCTTCAGATCACAAAATCGATGCATGTCAACTGTGAGTTTGTTATGATATTTAGTATTTTATTCGCAATCGCATGAAATATTTTTTAGTCATTTATGAAAATTCGACTTTAAGGGTCGTGAGACCCCTTAAACCAGGTATTCTTAACGTTTTTTCAACCGTGATCCAAAATGAACAGCAAGAAAAGCTTCGCGACCCTTGGATCTATTTGTTTTTGGAAATTAGTGAAACCAGTGGCGCAATAAGTGCATTTGTAACAGGACTGAATGTAAATTGATTTGTAAGACTCGTCTAGGAAGCCGCTGGGATTAAAGTTTGAATCGTGACCCATAGCTCAAGAATCCCCGCCTGTCAGTGTGTTCGAAAGACCATCTCGGAAGCCCCTAAGATACAAGATTGGGTCGTGAGCTATACATCAAATAAATGCATTTGAAAGACCCATCTCGGAAACCCCTGAAAATCAGGGTTGTGTCGCGCGCGCGACCCATAGCGCAAAAATCTCTAGCTTAGTGAATTCAAAAGATCCATTTCGGAAGCCTCTGCGAATAAGATTTGTGTCATGACCCGTATAGCTTAAGAGCCCCCCCCCCAACTGTTAGAGAATTTGAAAGACCCATCTCGAAAGCCCCTGCGACCCAATTTCGGGTCACGACCCACAGGTTAAGAACCCTGCCTTAAACCATCATATCAAATCAACTCTCGATGACTTGAGACTACCTGACATCCTTAACCCTTTTGCGGTCCAGAGGTTATTTTCGGTACATCGTTTGTACAGTTTATACATTGTAGTTCCCCCTCCCGCAATAGAGAAGGGCTCTATGTTTCTGTTTGCATTTTTGAATAACTTCTACGTTTAACTCGGAAGCCAAATTCGCAGATTTCTTGCAATCGTTAGAGGCCATTATACCAATGAATTATCGTTTTTTGAGTTCGTATTACCATAGATTCGTTTGTCGAGTCCATCTCGACATAGGACCGTGAAAGTTTAATTTTATGCTCTGTCATCAGTTTTGTAGATCACAAGATCACTCATCATGATCTACGGTTCGTCGCGACTTATTTTGTCTTTACAAGTTTGATAATTAAAGATGTAACTGTGAGTTAGTAGCTCTATTGTAAAATACAAGCTCATAGTCACATCTCTAATTGTCACAACACAAAAGCTTGGACCATGAAGTCAGATAAATGGTGATACGTATGGCCAATATTCTCCTCGGCATTCGTGATGGATCAGTGAGACACCATAAGGGGTAAGTTTTTTAAACTTTTATCATTCATAAACCCCCCCCCCCCATGAAATTTTGATGTGCAATATTAATACGCTGAAATTCAAGTTTTTGAAGTCGTCTTTGAGCCGTTTTCATAGCTCTGGCCAGTTTTTCAAGCAGGGGTGGCCAACATTTTGCTAAGCCGAGACTTAAAAAATTAATTAATTTAAAAATTTTCAATTAATTTTCACGAAAATGTTTGTGTGAAATTAACATTTTTCGAAATTAAAAGTCTAATGAATGTCATAGTATTTTTTTAAATTTATTTACAAATTTAAATTTTTATGATTTTTTAAAAATTAAGATTTTTGGAAATTTTATCGTGATTTTCGATCTAAAAATTTTGTTCCCATCACCATAACAGAATGTTACTTAGATGACACCTGTCATCTAAGTAACCAGTTATTATACATAAAAAAATTGTGCAATTTATTCCCGAAAAAGAGGAGCTGTCAAAAATGGGTTTTAGGACGGGATTACATTATAAAAGTTTGATAACAGATCTTTTACAAAACGTAAAAAAACACACCAATAAGCCTATTGTTTACATTTGCTCGAATGTAACGGATGCTGTTATTGGTTTCAATTTCAAAGTTTTATAAAATAAATTTTATAAGACTTTTACAGTGTAATCCTGGCTAAACATTTTTGATGTTCGTGCCACTTAAAGTCTAACCCAAGATCACACATCGCGCTTTTACGGGACACATCTCATCCCCTTTCCCTACAATGTTTTGGCTATTCTCTTGTTTTTCATAGAAATGCTTGTTTTGTCGCCTTTTCAACTCTCATTGAATGTTTTCAAATGAAAAACGAACCGAAAACGCATTGAATAAACATGATCTTCGAGGCTGTGTTACTGCATGGGCCCCGGGGCCTTAAGGGCATAGGTGGTCTCGTGGTATTTAGATTTAATATTATGACTTTTTTTCGAGAGCAAGTATAGCAATCGTTAGGTAAGTAATATGAGCTAGATAGGGACAAATAATACTGTATCATTTTACCCGGGGCCGATAACGCTATCAAGATGCTCTTGATTATTTATTTATTTACTATAACCCCAGAAGGCATGAAATGCACTTACACTGGAATGATAATAATGAATAAGTAATGTAAATAATTAGAAATAATAGTCAGTAAGCATAGCACTTCGCATACGGAGCCACGTCGAAATCCTCAATAGCGGAAGCAAATCTTGCGTAGGAGGCGCGCACAAGTTCTGATGGCAGACTGTTCCATATTCTCGCCACACGGCATCTGTATCCGTGGAAAAGCCATCTCTTCTGGCTGTTGGTACTCTTATTTGGAAGCGGTGCCTCCGTAGGTCAAATCCCCTGTCTATGATCTCGAAGAAAGGTTCTTTCAGTGGTAGAAAACAATTTGATAGACTAGTCTTTGGCACATCTTCAGATCTGCAGCGATTCTACGCCATTGCAGCGAGTCCAAACCCAGAGATTGAAGTCTCTGCCAATAAGAAGTTTTTAAGAAGTTTACTCACAAAGTTACAGAAAAGTTATTTTATAAAACTTCAAAAATGCAACTAATAACGGCATCGGTTACATTCCAGCAAATGTAACTAATACGCTTATTGGTTGTTTTTTTTTTTTTCAATTTTTGCAAAATATCTTTTATCAAAACTTGATACTGTAATCCCAGACTCCATATACTGTATAAGAGCCTCTATCACCTTCCTAAATCACAAATTCACCCAAAGTGATCTACGGCTCATCACAGTTGTGATTTTCACCCGGGTCACCCCACAGTGGCATAATATATTTAATAATCGGCGGTGTACCTGTGAGATCGCATCTCTATTGTAGAATATGGGCCCACAGGTTCATCTCCCGATTATTGAAACTGAAATGCTTGGATCTTGGCGTTGGACAAGTGAGTATAGGTCAATATCCACCATATATGAGGAACAAGCGAAAATTAGGGAAGGATGAAGGAATCAACGCTTATAAATGGTAAGATATTATTTGATTACATGATTTTTAAAACTCATAAAAAATTATTGTTTTTTAAAATAGGCAATTTCCCAAACGAGGTGATGGAAAAATTAGGAAAAAAATTAGCTTTATAGGCAATTTGTGTTTGAAAAGCCGGGAATAACGTAGTAAATTTTTTTCGTCATTAATAATGATGAATGTAGGTGGTTTTCCACTGTTGGAACCAGAACAGCTCAAATAATGTCCGTGGTGAGAACTCTGCACCAATTGCACCGCACTGCGCTAAAATTAACATCTCGTGCCATCCTGCTCCAATAGTGTGTTTTCAAATTTTTCTGCGCCAAATATCCAAAATAGTGAATTTTGCCTCAGTATGCTCGGAATTTCGGAAAAGATGGCAAAAAATGTTTGTTCCGGCTTGCCGCGAATCGATTCTTTCCGTGAAGAGCGTGTTTTACTCCTCTGTACTCTTCAGCTTCAGTAGTTTTGCTATCTTGTAACTTTGAACAAATAGTGGTCTCTGTCGGAAAATAGTTTGACTACACTGTAAAGTACAGTGTTGGGAAAAAAACTCGTGTGCTAATCATGTGTGTTTTTCACGCTTTGCAAGCACTACATAGATGTTTTTTACAATTGAACGAAAATTTTAAATCAAAAAATATTTAATTTTTATTTACCCTTCGCAATTTTACTCCAAGACAGTTTTTTTAATATTTTTTTAAGTGCTACAAGCATGTCGAACCGATAATCCGTCTGGTCTCTCGTTGAAAGAGTTGCCGGAAATCCAGAAAAGTTTGCAAAATTAGAGACAAGAGGTAGCGGTTTTTTTTTTCTTGAATCAATTTCCGAATTTTCCCGTCACGTTTTGACCCCGAAAACCTGATTGGAATAACTGCAGCCCCTCATCGGGCTTTCCATCGTGAAACCAGGATAAAAACAGTTATCGTGCACAAGTGTGTAGTGTGTATTTAATTGTGTGAGTGCATGTATGAGAGGAAGAAAAATTTTCTCCAAATCGCGTGGGAATTTGGTCATTGTCAAAATTTAAAGGAAATTTAAATTTGGAGTTTTGCAGGTCCAAAATGCCAACCATAAACCTTCAGATATTAGTATTGTCATTACGTTAGTGAGCTCTTTGCTGTGAGAAAGCTCGGTCGGGCAACGTCTTGAAGTTACGCTACTGTTAGCCTGCTATTGGTCGAGGCATGTACTGGATCCGCATTGGTTGGATTCTTCTTGGACATAAATGAAGTTAGTGGAGGTTTGCAATGATCTTTCAGATTTAAAGCGCAAATGTGAGTCAGTTTCCGTTTTCGAAAAAAAGAAAAAAGTGGCCACTGCAAGCAGCAAAAATTACTATGGTCAATCAGCACCTCCTAGAGATAGAAGGCCTCCGCACGGGTTGCCATAAACGTCATTCAGACCAACTAACAAGTTTGCCACATTTTGAAACACAGCATCCTATTTAGTTTCTTCGTAGAATCTTCTTGATTGACTCACAAATATCGCATAGTGATTGGATGTGGGGCATTGAAATTGCCAATTCTCAGCCCGATCATTTCTTTTCCGCACAATGATGATACTGGCATGAGCAGGGAATTTTTTTCCCTGAAAATTTTGAGGGAAAATGGAATACTTACTGACGTCACAAGCAGCGTGCGGAGGCCTTCTATCTCTAGGAGATTCTGGGTTGATCGTCATTACGTCAATTCCTGATGTTTTGTTAAAAAAATTTTCATTCCGAGTGAAAAAGAGCAAGCCCGCAGAATTACGAATGCTAATTTAGCAACATTGCCGAATAACGATTGTTAAATCACCAATGTCACCAAATACGTGTTAAATCGCTAATATCGGCAAATAACGAGTTTCAAGTCACCGCACGGGTTGCCATAAACGTCATTCAGACTACCTACCAAGTTTGCCCCATTTTGAAACACAGCATCCTATTTCGTTTCTTTTTATTTCGGCGTAGAATCTTCCTGATTGACTCACAAATACCGCATAGTGATTGGATACGGGGCATTGAAATTGCCAATTCTGAGCCCACTAATTTCTTTTCCGCACAACGATGATACTGGCACGAGCAGGGAATTTTTTTTCTCTGAATATTCTGAGGGAAAATGGAACCTCCTATCTCTAGGAGATGTTCGGTCGATCGTCATTACGTCAAACCCCGATGTTTCGTGGAAACAAATTCATTCCGCGAGTAAAAGAGCAAGCTCGCAGAATTACGAATGCTAATTTAGCAATCGTGTTTAATCTTCTGAAATTCTTTCCCGTTCTGCAACAATTTCTTTCCGAGTAAAAAATTTTCTACAACATTTCAATTTTTTTAAGCATATTTAAACTGCTGCTGTTCCAAACAGCAAAGAGTGCCCTCAGTAAGTAAAATGTGTCATCTTAAATAGACTACTGCACGGCAGGGGGATGTCTATGCATAGGAACTTCCATGATAAGATCTGTATACATATTTGTGGGCACAATGATTTATGACACTAATTATGTAAATTGAGAGGTGGTGCCCAAGTCCTCTTTCATTTTGCCTTGGAGCTGTGATACTGTTGAAACGGCAGTAGGAGCACACGTTTTTGTGGATAAATATTAAAATAATTATTTTTGAGTTCCGTTGAACATACACAGCCTCATTATTATCAAGGGTTCCGCGAAACAGCCTTATGACAATCAAGGGTTCCGCGAGATATTTTTCGTTCGAAACCCCCTGGTGTAGAGATGTGAGACGAGAATATTCTCCTGATTATGAAATTTTGAGAATATTCTTTTTTCTTTTTAATTAGTGAGAAAAAAATAAATTCGTCTATATTATGTAATACAATTCAGTTTTCATCATCCAACTGTTAAGAATAAAAATTAGTTTGGATACTTCATTAAAAGAAAATTAACTTGCTGCTGAGAATTAATGAAGAAGTTAATGAGAAGTTAATGTTTTGTATCCTCCTGAAGAAACTCCCTTTATCCATGCTTGACTCAACTCGCTCTGTATGATTGCTTCTTACATTTTAATTTTGCAGTATCAATTAATTGCTTAAAGCGGGCCACCTGTGCATAATTTCCGGCACATTACTGTTTGCTTTATTGGTTCACGGAGTTGGATAATGAGGATACGCCGATACCAGCTGACATGTGTAGGCTACTGTATCCGGGATACGCACATTCCGGCACATACCGATTTGTTAGAAATTCCGCAGAGGAATAAGTGCATGTTGCATGTACGATTAAAGTAGTAGTAGGAAGCATGCAGTTAATGCAGCGTCGATGAAATACGTGTGCCAGTGGCACAAAACACTTATTCACGACAAAAATTGCGGCTGTATTTATGATAAAGCCTACCCCAATTTTTTTGGTAATTTATGCCCATTTTACTTTAGTTCCGCTTGAGTGCATCGAGACTGTGTACCACTTAATACCGATTATGCTTTTCAGTGTATAGATCAAGGTATACCATTCAAAATCATTTGATGGAAACAATCATCAACATTTGAAAACCTCATGACCCCATTCGGATAAGAACTTTCAGAAATCCCGTATTTACAGGTATCAACATTATAAAATACAATACTGAATAAATTTCATATTTATGATTGCAGGATTTGGGGACAGTGATGATCTACTCCTGGTTGACCTACGACAGCCTTCTAAGATTAATAGCCATATCCTCTCCTATCCTATTATAGAGTACCTATAAAAGGTGGGTTTGTACAGTTCAAAGCCAAACTAATCATAATATCTACTCAATACGATTGCCACCCAAATGTAGTCAACAGATCTGCTCTCTATCGCTGTATCAATCTAACCATGCACTTTGACCAAGATCTCAAGTACTCTTATCACGGTCAGCACACTTATCTAACGGCACAGGGTACAGAGTCCAACGTGGATAGTGTTCTGATAAATCCTATAAGTATAGGAACACCAGCACACACACAACGTAGCAGTCGTGAACCCGAGAACAAAGCATGTGGAGATACAAACGGATCCGCCGATGGAATTTCAGGACCGCGAGCCGGTACAGGGCCCGTCTCAGTACAGCATGGCTTTTCCGCCACCGGAGAATAGCATACCACTACGGACTTCGCCGCCGCCTGGGTATAACGAGGACTCACAGATCACTAAAATACCTGAGACGCAAGAAGACATATGGGACCAGCACCAGCAATCCATAATCTCAGCCAGCAGTACCTCGGAACTGGCTTCAAATGCCTATAAGAAGGTATGTGACTCTAAAATCGATTCAATCATTCACTATGACTTTTGGTATGGCTGAAGCACAAGCTGAATCACCTGCTAAACTCCTTACAGATTACCAGAAGGTATCGCAATGGGTACCTACTGATAAAGGACTCATTGAATCTCTATCAAAAATCAGGGACCAGTACAGATAAAAGAACTTGTATCCTGGACTGCTTACTTCAGAAACTGCAACTATGACGTGTACAGATACATCGTTGATGACAAAAATCTCTTAGTACAAGACACGTCTACAAACTGTCTACAGACATTCAAATCCAGTACTCCACGTCCTCTGGGATAAATACGCTGTAGTGCCAAAAGCCACGGTACAGTACAACGACGGGGAAGGTATGTTTTCTAAATGGCAACTTAACTCTCGTAAACCATTCAAGTGCCATCACAAAATACTCAAAGCTCACTCGATTAATGACTTTAACCGATTTAAAGACTGGCAGCAAACGCATAGACGACATCATCAGTACAACAGAACATTTGCCTACACCGAATGGACAAGCTGAACTATCAGAGACTGACGCCAAAAAAAAAAATGTAACCGCGACATACATGGCGTATCCTAGGCGGTTCTTTCTCCCCGATAGGATTACACCTGTATTTACTATCGAGGACAATGACCAAAAAAAAAACTAAATATACTGTTCAAAACATTTATGCATGTATCTTTTAATATCGAAATTTACGCAAAAAATGGCTTGTATCCGAATACTCTTATAAACTACTTCTTTCTTGGGTAAAAAATGAATATATTAGCAGTGCAATGACCTGTCTCTTGACTCACTAATGACCATGTAATTAACATACTTCTCTCTTTCAGCAGAAGAGGACATAGAAGCTGCTTCCCGGTATTACACTGACGTGCTATACAGAGAAAGCCTGCCCTTTGGTGAGTTTTAGAGGCTTCACTGCATTACTGGGGTGCGCTCCTTAAAGTTATCTCAAGTGTATAGTCCTCAGATCACGAGAAGAGTTACGGGAACGCCCCTCTCTGGAGAGGGTCCATTTCGGCGCGGGGAAAAGATAAAAATGATCCCGGGTTGCCAGTAAAGGCTGTCTTGTCGCAAACCGGTTCTCTCTGTATGCGGGTATTCTTCACGCTTCAGTGAGCTGCGCTTTGTGTAGGCGTTTGTTAAAAGATGTACTCGAAAATTGTTGTTATATATTTCGGAAGTAAATTAAATTTTTTAATTTAAAAAAATTTGAATTTTTATTAAATTTAAATTTAATATTTTCAACTAAAATATTTAATACAGAAAAAAATTTAAAGGGAGTAGTAATAATTTAGTAATAATGGGAGTAAAATTACTTTAAATTAATAATTAAATTACTAAAATAATAAAATAAATTGTTAAATTACTTTAAATTTATAATTTAATACAAAAGGAGTATTATTAATATAATAATAATTTATTACTACTGTAAATTATATGGCATTTTCTTCGGTTTAATTTCTATACCGCTGCAAGAGAATGCCACCTGCTAGCAATTATAGCCAATTCTACTTCGGTTTACCTTCTCTTATCGCCAATATATCATCGTATTTTTTCCTTTTTCCCTCATATGGGCTTTTCAAATAAGTGACAAATGCAGTAGTGACAAATAAAAAGATTGAACATGCATGCTTATCAAATTTGCAGTTACGTCTGTAGCCACCTTAAGGACATGTCCCCCCTCCCCCAAGGGCAGGGATGACAGGGATCCAGCCCTGGGGCCCTGGATGATTCTAATCATTTTTTACAACTATAAATTCACTTTAGAGTGACCCGAAGAAGATTCCAGCCTGAGAGCCCGACTGCAAGATGTGGGGGCTATGCTTAAGCGCATCGGAAGCATGGTCCTCTCATGCTGCAGCAGCGATCCTGGCTGGGATCTCTCACCGGCCGTCCATGCTGAATTTGCAGTGTGGAAAAAAAAGAAAATTATAAGAATTCTCCTGGGTTGGATTTTGTCGGCCCCATCCTTCTGGGGACCATGGTCGAAAATGTTTTATACGAGCAGTGTTCGGCTTCAGCTTGATGCACGGAACTTATTATTGAAAAAAAGGCTAGAGTTTTCGATCCCTTTTTCGGCATAAAAAATATATATTTTTGCATTAAAATAATGTGCTGTAAGTGCTCGAGCAGCTGGGCCGTCTTAAGAGCATAGCGGACCTTCCCGGCTAAGCGATTTTTCTGAGGCCCTACCACGTAAATTCTGGAAAATTTTCATCCAGATCTTTTTTTGTGAATCTAATGCGACAATGCCTTGAGACTACCCTGTCGAACAGCCGGTGTTTACGTAACAAAAACACTGATGACGTTATCGAGAGCACTGCCGTGGCGCTTTTAGTGAAATTTCTAGGAGGCCAAAATAGCGCTAAAGACGCCAAACGGGAAACCGCCGTTGCTAATGCACTATTCTCGATGGGCAGTTGCCTTACCTAAAAGGAAATAATAGAATCGTCCAACGTGACGTAGGCGATGTTCTTCTCGTGATCGGTGGACTATAAAGCTTTGCCCCAGAACATTGGTTTTCCGGCAATACATCTAAGGGGTCCAACCCACCAGGGGCGTAGCCAGAAATTTCGTTCGGGGGGGGGACCACTTTCATTTTGGGTGGGGACCAAAATGACAGAACAATGGATTTGGCCATCTTTTTCCCTTTTTTCGGTCATTTTCTCACATTTCGGGGGGGGGCCAGACCCCCAAGTCCCCCCCCCCCTCGCTACGTCCTTTGCAACCCACCCACCAGCTAAACTCTAGGACCAGCTGGGGACCTATGGCGCCTATAAGAACATTGCTCGGGTAGCACTACCTCGCAATTCACCTACTTCTGGAAATGTGCACACAAGCAGAGCGTTGGTGCTTCACTCTAAACAACTCCTACGCACAAGACCACCCGGAGTCTGGCTCGACGATTGCGAGAGTTTTTTGTGCAAGGTAGAGCAAGGTGAGTCCGCTACCTTTCATTATCAAGGATATGTTACAGGGTGATCAGCGAATAAGCCCTTATTTCAAAATTAAATATCTCTACAACAAAGATCAATAGAATTATGAGGTAAACGGTACGTTTATTAGCAAAACTGTAAGAATGTTGTACAGAAATTTCGAAAATTTAGTTTTTTTTTTTAAATTAAAAAAAAAACTGGAGATTTTGGGGTTCCGAAAATCCTCATTTGAGTGAAGAGAAACCACTGCATTCCCCTAAAGTTACTGCATGGGCTGCGGTATGCGCCAGAGGCATTATCGGCCCCTTCTTCATGCGAGAAACGATTACTACTGAACATTACGTTACAATTTTGGAACAATTTGTCAGCACACATGGCGCATACCGCAGCCCATGCAGTAACTTTAGGCGAATGCAGTGGTTTCTTTTCACACAAATGAGGATTTTCGGAATCCCAAAATCTCCAGTTTTGCTTGCTTTTTTTAAATTTTAAAAAATTAAAAAAAAACTAAATTTTCGAAATTTCTGTACAACATTCTTACAGTTTTGCTAATAAACGTACCGTTTACAGCATAATTAAATTGATCTTTGTTGTAGAGATATTTAATTTTGAAATAAGGGCTTATTCGCTGATCACCCTGTATCTTCAATATAAAAAGAAGGCTCACTGTGTGACAGTGATCACATCCGTATATAACTTTTGAATTCCCCTTCAGAGATTTGAATTTTGAAAAATCTCTTCTCTCAGTGAGAGTTTCTGCATTACAATACAAAAATACTGACAGAATTTCACATTCATAGCTTCAGTGGTTTTGGCTCTGCGTGATTTCTCCATACGACAGCCCTCCCTTATTGACTCCCCTTAGGAATCGAATTTCAAAAAACCTTCTTAGTTTGTTTCTACGTCATGGAATAAAACTTCTGATAAATTTCATAATTGCAGCGGTTTCGGCTAGGCGTGATTTCTGTTATTTTGAACACCCCTTGTGAATCCGTTAAGAATGAAATTTGGAAAATACCCTTCCTAATTAGTCTTCTCTACATGGTGGAGCACGTGCACCACCGAATAAGAACATGGCTCCACAAAAGAAGAAAGAGAAAAGGAGAGGAAAAAAATGAATAAATAAACACACAAAAATAAAGAATAAAAAAAATAAATCTCCCAACACCTCTCCCCAAACCTCACGCTCAGATACTCGAGCCCTCGACAAGGAAAACATTCCCGGTGGTTCCAAAGCCACCTTCAGACCGCTCCACTAACGCTGCAATACGTCTCCCATCACAACCGGAGAACGCAAAGGAAACGAACAGCAAGTGAATCAATTTGTAGTCATTTTACAGATCCAGGATAGACACTTGAGAAAATATCAGAAAATGAGCGCTTATGGCAAAACGTCGTCTGAAGACATTACCACGATGTGCTTACCAATTTCTTGAGTTGCTTTTGTACCAATTTCTAATGGGCTATAATCAGAGAGTATTGTCTGTGCTGTTTCATGTCAAAAATATTTCAGCTGTTTTTGTATATGCCGACCACATTTTTGTTTCCCGGGAAATGACGTGCTCTGTAATGGTTTCGAAAACTACCTTCCATCTCCTTCACAGATCACAACTTAAACCAGCGTGATCTACGACTCACCAGACGCGTCATTCACCACTTATTTTGCCGCAACTGTAAAGTAGAATATGTTTGATAATTGGTAGGAATGTAGCTGTGAGATCGTAGCTTTATTGTAAAATACGGGCTCACAGGTGCATCCCCCAATCATCAGAACACAAAAACTTGGATCATGGAGTTGGATAATGAGGATAGGTCGATACCAGCTCACATGTGTACTGTATCCGGGATATACACATTACCGCTTCGTTAGAAATTCCGCAGAGGAATAAGTGCTAGGTGGGTATACGGTTAAGTAGTATATATTAATGTAGATCAATTAATTAAAACTGTAAACTATTAACATTGGAGAAACAGGTTTCGTAACTGATGATAAAATTTTAGTAATGGTAATTATCATCTAATGTGAATGTTGATGATTAACACTGTATATAAACTGAAGAGCCAAAAAAACTGGTACAGGCATGCGTATGCAAATAAAGAGATATGGAACCAATCATAGTACGGCGCTGCGGTCGGCAACGCCTATATAACATAACAAGTGTCTGGCATGGTTGTTAGATCGGTTACTGCTGCTACAATGGCAGGTTATCGAGATTTAAGTGAGTTTGAACGTGGTGTTATAGTCGGCGCACGAGAGATGGGACATAGCATCTCCGAAGTAGCGATGAAATTTAGATTTTCACGTACGACCATTTCACGAGTGTACCGTGAATATCGGGAATCCGGTAAAAAATTAAATCTACGACATCGCTGCGGCCGGAAAAAGATCATGCAAGAACGGGACGACTGACGAGAATCATTAAACGTGACAGACGTGCAACCCTTTCGCAAATTGCTGCAGATTTCAATGCTGGGCCATCAACAAGTGTCAGCGTGCGAACCATTCAACGAAACATCATCGATATGGGCTTTCGGAGCCGAAGGACACTCTTCTGACTTTAGACACTTACGCTGGCCACCTAAATCCCCAGACATGAACATTATTGAACATATCTGAGATGCCTTGCAACATGCTGTTCAGAAGAGATCTCCACCCCCTCTTACTCCTACGGATTTATGGACAGCCCTGCAGGATTCATGGTGTCAATTACCTCCAGCACTACTTCAGACATTAGTCGAGTCCATGCCACGTCGTGTTGCGGCACTTCTGCGTGCTCGCGGGGGCCCTACACGATATCAGGCAGGTGGGTCAGTTTTTTTGGCTCTTCAGTGTATGTATATGGAGAGTATAAATACCTTGGAATAAATTTGCCATTTCAGGATGAACGTTTGTCACTAGTCCTGAGTGTATTGTTGTAAAAAATTCTCATAGTGAGGGAGCCTTAAATTTGTCAAATTAATTAGTAATTGCTTATTATTTAATGGTTATTTATTAAATTACTCATAATTTATTTATAGCTTTTTTTCACTCTTTGTTAAATAAATTCAAATTTTACCGTAACCACTCATTGCATAGTCACCAGGAGGGGTGGCTGCTCTGCGATTCGCCCCTCTCTAAATTTGGCCCGTCTAACTTCGCGGAAATGTTTATGTGGTCCTTGGGTGCAAAACGTTGAAGACTTAAATGAAAACGAAATAGAATTCATAAAACGTCAAATCACCAACAAGATAAAGTAATAGCTGAAAACGTTCGCGAAACCTAAGATTCACCGGACGCGCGATTCAACAGACTTATTTTGCCGCAACTGTAAAGTAGAATATGTTTGATAATTGGCGATGGACCTGTGAGATCGTAGCTCTATTGTAAAATACGGACTCACAGGTGCATCCCCCAATCATCAGAACACAAAAACTTGTACCATGGAGTTCGATGATGATGATGATAGGTCAATATCAGCTCGCATGTTCACTGTATCCGGAAGACACTGCTTCATCAGTGCCTATGTACGTGGTAGGACATTTCATCTTACGAGGTACTGAATCATGTATGATCTATAAAAATGAGTAAAAATTCATAATACTTATTCACAATGTATAACTTATTACTGCGAACACATTCCTCTATCCATGCAATCATTTTTGCACAGGCCTTTAAGGTCGTCATTCCCACGTCACAGAATTCCCACGAATCATAATTCACTATGTCACATGTCACTGTTTACGTCAGAGTAGTGTGTAGGTCGAGAAGAGTTTTTCCACATAACATATGTAGGATTTCAACACAGAATTATATACGTTCATTACAAGATCATTATTATTGAGTTAGGGCTAAACAGGCAAGTGGTTCAAAACTCGTAAGGGTGCTCCTCTTCTGATGATGCTTGCGACTGAAAAAAGGTTGAAGACCTCTGGTTTACACCTTATAATTTATTATTTCTTTCTTTTGTTATGAAAGAAATAATTTACCAATTGTCATGGAATTTTTAGCATTTTATTCGCAATCGAATGAAATATCTTTGAGTCATTTTTGAAAATTCGACTTTAAGAATCGTGAGACCCTTTAAACCAGGGGTTTTTAACCTTTTTTCAACCGTGACCCAAAATGAACAACAACAAAAGCTTCGCGACCCTTCGAAATTAGTGAAACCAGTGGGGCGATAAGTGCATTTGTAACAGGACTGAATGTACGTTGATTCGTTTAGATTCATCTAGGAATCCACTGGGAATCAAGTTTGGGTGGTGATCCATAGCTCAAGAATCCCCGGCTTCAGTGGGTTCGAAAGACCATCTCGGAAGCCCCTAAGATACAAGATTGGGTCGTGGCCTATACATCAAATAAGTGCATTTGAAAGACCCATGTCGGAAACCCCTGAGAATCAGGATGGTGTCGTGACCCATAGCTCAAGAATCTCTAGCTTATCAGATTCGAAAAAACCATCTCGGAAGCCTCTGGGAATAAGATTTGTGTCATGACCATATAACTTAAGAGCCCCCCTCCCCCAACTGTTAGTGAATTTGAAAGACCCATCTCGAAAGCCCCTGCTACTCAAATTTTGGTCACGACCCTCAGGTTAAGAACCCCTGCCTTAAACCATCATAACATACGTTTCTAACCAAATTTTTTAAGAGTTATACAAAACTAGTCAAACGCTCTTAAATCAACTCTCGATAACTTGAGACTACCTGACATCCGTAACCCTTTAGTGGTTTTTATCGGTACATCGTTGGTACAGTTTGTATATTGTAGCGCCCCCTCCCACAATAGAGAAGGCCTCTGTTCCTGCTTGCATTTTTTGAATAACTTCTACATTTAACTCGGAAGCCAAATTCACAAGAGATTTCTTGTAATATTAAGAGGCCGTTATACCCATGAAATATCGTTTTGTGAGTTCGTATTATCGTAGATTCGTTTGTCGAGTCCACTTCAACATAGGCCCGTGAAAGGTTAATTTTTTGCTCTGTCATCAGTTTTGTAGATCACAAGATCACTCAACATGATCTACGGTTCGTCGACTTATTTTGTCTTTACCGTGAAGTAGAAATACGTTTGTGATAATTAAAGATGTATATGAGTTTGTAGTTCTATTGTAAAATACAAGCTCATACTTACATCTTTAATTGTCACAACACGAAAGCTTGGATCATGAAGTCAGACAAATGGTGATGCGTATGGCCAATATTCTCCTTGGCATTCGTGGATGGATCAGTGAGACACCATAACGGGTAAGTTTTAACCAACTTATGTGATTCATAAAACCCATGAAATTTTGCAAGTGCAATGTTAATTCTTTGAGCCGTTTTCATAGCTCTGGTCAGTTTTTCAAGCAGGTTTGGCCAACCTTTTGCTAAGCCATGACTCTTTTGATCTATTTTTGAATGATGTTGCATATACGCAACGTTTTGTTTAAAAAGTTAATTTTCACGAAAATTTTTGTGTGAAATTAACATTTTTGCAAACTAAAATGTGTAAATGAGTGTCATAGTCTTTTTTAAAATTTGTTTACAAATTTAAATTTTTATGACTTCAAAAATGAAAATTTTTGGAAATTTTGTCTTGATTTTCGATCTGTAAATTTTGTTCGTATGACCATAAACAGAAATAAATATTTTAAAAATATAAAAAAATAGTTTTTCCTTGAATTTTCTTTCGCAACGTGATCATTACTAATTATTTGAAATAAATAAATTTGGTTAATTTATATTAATTAAAAATTGATTAATTGGACATGTGCATCAATTACAAACAAGAGCATGCTAAATTAATATCCAATTTTTTTTTAACTCCTTAAATGTGTCATTTAATAACCAAATTGCGCAATTTAGTCCCGAATCGGAGGAGCTGTCAAAAATGGGTTTTAGGCCGGGATTGCACTATAAAAATTTGATAAGTACAAAGTTAATTCTCTGAAACTCAAGTTTTTGAAGAGTCTTCTTTGAGCCGTTTTCATAGCTATGGCCAGTTTTTCAAGCAAGGGTGGCCAACCTTTTGCTAAGCCGTGACTCTTTTGATCTACTTTTGAATGATGTTGCATTTGCGCAACGATTTGCTTAAAAGAAAATTTAATTACTTTTAACGAAAATTTTTGTGTGAAATTAGCATGTTTGAAAATAAAAAGTTTATATAAAAAGTTATTTTTTAAAATTTGTTCAAAAATCAAATTTATGTAAATTTTATAGTGATCTTCGATTTGGAAATTTTGTTCCAAAAATCAAACATTAAATAAACAGAATTAAGTTTTTAAAAATAAAGTTTTAAGAAAAATAGTTTTTTCCTGAATTTCCTTTTGTCATGTGATCACTACTAATTATTTCAATTAAATAAAGTTGATTAATTTATATTAATGAAAAATTCATTAATTGGACATGTAAATCAATTACGAGGAAATGCATGCTATATTGATATTCATTTATTTTAACTGCTTAAATGTGTCATTGAAGTTATAATACATAAAAAAAATTGCGCAATTTAGTCATGAATCAGAGGAGCTGTCAAAGTGTGCTGCTGTGGGTTTTTAGACCGTGATTACACTATAAAATTTGATAAAAGATCTTTTACAAAACTTTAAAAAAAAACAGCCAATAAGCCTATTGTTTACATTTGCTCGAATGTAACGGATGCTCTTATTGGTTGCAATTTCAAAGTTTTATAAAAAAAAATTTATAAGACTTTTATATTGTGATCCTGGCTTTAAGAACATTTTTGATGTGCGTGCCACTTAAAATCCAACACCAGATCACACATCCCGCTTTTACGGGACATCTCAACTGTTTTTACTACAATGTTTTGGCTATTCTCTTGTTTTTAATGAAAATGCTTGTTTTTTGTCGCTTTTTCTACTCTCATTGAATGAAAAACTAACCGATAACGCATAGAATGAACATAATCTTCGGGTGTTACTGCATGGGCGGTGGGGCCTTAAGTTCATAGGTGGCCTCGTGGTATTTAGATTTAGTATTATGGTTTTTTTTTAAGAGCAAGTATAGCAATCGTTAAGTAAGTAATGTGAGCTAGATAGGGACAAATAATAATTTACAATAACTCCCAGAAGGCATGAAATGCACTTACAATGGAATAATAATAATGAATAAATAATGAAAATAATTAGAAATAATAGTCAGAAAGATAGCACTTCGCATACGGAGCCAGGTCGAAATCCTCAATAGCGGAAGCAAATCTTGCGTAGGAGGCGCACACAAGTTCTGATGGCAGATTGTTCGATATTCTCGCAACACGGCATCTGAATCCGTGGAAAAAGCAATCTCTTCTGACCGTTGGTATTCTTATTTGGAAGCGATGCCCCCGTATGTCAAATCGCCTGTCTATGATCTCGAAGAAAGGTTCTTCCAATTTTAGATAAACAATTTGATGGACTAGTTTTTGGCACATCTTCAGATCTGCAGCGATTCTACGCCATTCCAGTGAGTGCACAAACCCAGAGATTGAAGTCTCTGGCCATAAGAAGTTTTTAAGAAATTTTCTGGCGGCTTCAGAAAAGTTCTTTTATAAAACTTCAAAAATGCAACCAATAAGGGCATCGGTTACATTCCAGCAAATGTAACTGATACGCTTATTGGTTGTCTTTTTAATGTTTGTAAAATATCTCTTATCAAAAGTTTGATAAGAGTTCGATAAAAGAGTTTGATAAAAGTTCCTATAAAAGTTTGATAAAAGTTCCTATAAAAGTTTGATAAAAGTTCCTATAAAAGTTTGATAAAAGTTCCTATAAAAGTTTGATAAAAGTAATTTTATAAAACTTGAAAAATGCCACCAATAAGATTATCAGTTTCATTTGCTCGAATGTAACCTATGAACTTTATTGGTTGAATTTTTTGAGTTTTATACAAGGGATTTTATGAAACTTTTATAGTGTAATACCGGCCTAAGAAAAGAAATTGAACGAAAATCTTCTCATAATCATTGTTAAAAAGGCCTACCATACCGAATATAGGTTTGGGAGAATACTACTAAGAAAAGTATTTGAAAACTAAATAGAATTTTCTTCAATTCTTTTGTAGGGAAACTTCGATACCACTCCTGATACCATGGCGTGCTATTTCTGCCACGGGTTGGCCACACCGGTTTTAAAGGTTTAAATTAAAATATTTTTCAACATCAAAAGACAACACTCCAGATTTAAGCGACTCTATCACCTTCGTAAATCACAAATTCACCCAAAATGATCTACGGTTCATCACAGCTGTGACTCTCACCCGGGTCACCCCACAGTGTCAAAGTTTTTTATAATGTGATCTTCACATATTCCAAAGGAATCAGCATGATCCGTCCAGGGAATTTGTTAGTGTTAGCATACATCCATGTCCGAACCGGGATCCGAACCCAGACCTGCACAGTGAGAAGCTAGTTCCCAAACCACTCGACTGCCAGGCGACATAGTAAGCATATTATATTTAATAATCGGCATTGCAGTTGTGGGATCGTAGCTCTGTTGCAAAATACGGGCTCACAGATGCAATCCCCGATTATTGAAACTCAAATGCTTGGATCTTGACGTTGGATAAGTGATTATAGGTCAATATCCACCATACATGAGGAACAAGCGAAGATAAGGGAAAGCTGAAGAGAATCACCTAAGTGGTAAGATATTATATGTGATTACATGATTTTTAAAACTCATAAAATCATTTTTTTTTCAATTATTTTTTTCAAAATAGGCAATTTGCGAAACGAGGTGATGGGAAAATTGCCCATGTGGCTAATCTTTATAGGCAACTTGTGTTTGAAAATGCAGTATGAGAATAACGTAGTAAATTATTTTCGTCATTAATAATGATGAATGTAGATAGTTTCCGCTGTTCGAACGAGAATAGCTCAAATAATGATTGATGTGATTTACCAGAATTATTTTGCCGCAACTGTAAAGAAGAATATGTTTGATAATTGGCGATGGACCTGTGAGATCGTAGCTCTATTGTAAAATACGGGCTCACAGGTGCATCCCCCAATCATCAGAACACAAAAAATTGTACCATGGAGTTCGATGATGATGATAGGTCAATATCAGCTCGCATGTTCACTGTATCCCGAAGACACTGCTTAATCAGTGCCTATGTACGTGGTAGGACATTTCATCTTACGAGGTACTGAATTATGTATGATCTATAAAAATGCGTAAAAATTCATGATACTTATTCACAATGTATATATAACTCATTGCTGCGAACACATTCGTCTATATTCCTTATTTAAAGTCAAAGATACAGATGATGCTGAAAAACATTAACAAGTTTCATAGCTTGAAATTCACGAATTTGGAAGAGAAAATCGTATTAACCGATATTTCAGTGTATACGATTTATTTATTTACAATAACCCCAGAAGGCATGAAATGCACTTATACTGGAAGAGAGAAAAAATAATAATAGTCAGAACGGGAAGCACTTCGCATACGGAGTCAGGTCGAAATCCTCAATAGCGGAAGCAAATCTTGCGTAGGAGGCACATACAAGTTCTGATGGAAGACTGTTCCATATTCTTGCCACACGGCATCTATATCCGTGGAAAAAGCAATCCCTTCTAGCCGTTGGTTCTTATTTGGAAGCGATGCCTACGTAGGTTAACTCACCTGTCTATGATCTCAAAGAAAGGCTCTCTCGATGGTAGATAAACAATTTGGTGGACTAGTTTGTAGCACATCTTCAGATCTGCAGCGATTCTACGCCATTCCAGCGAGTGTAAACCCAGAGATTGAAGTCTCTGACAATAAGATAGACCGCTCATGCCAGGTATTCGTTTTGTTGTAAGTGGGCTCTACTTACTTAAACATTGTTGAAATAATAAATTTTAGAACATATTTGATAAAGCGAATTGTTTTCAGAAAGAAAGAAAAAAATATTGTTTACGTACTCGTAAAATACGAAAATATAAACTGACCATTAGATGGCTCTGGTGAAACTGAAACTAATTTTGATTGGTACGCGTAATTAACGAAACCGAAACTTAAAACGACATTAATATAGTCATAATGATTCAGGTATGCATTGCTGTTACAGAACGAAATTGTTCCGGCTCTGCAAACACGTCACTGCCTTACAGACACAATCTTTATGCATTCTCCTCCATATATTGCAGTGTGTTAAGAATGTTTTTAAAACACATTTTACAGAAGAACGTGCCATCAGCCGGCATTTCCCTAATCTATGGCCTCCCCGGAACTTAATCCATTCGATTTTTGGCTTTGAGGTCATTTGAAACTTCTGGTAAGTCCTGACAATCCAAGAACTTTACCTGCCCTTGAAGGCAGCATTTCACGCCACCTGCTGGACATTTGCCGGCACACACTTCGGTCAGTTGTGGAACATGCCTTTTGCGATTTCACATGGTATCTGAAAATGATGGCCATCATGGGGAACACATTTTGTTGCAGTAATAATTGTAACAGTTTTAACAATTGTTAAACATGTAAACGTTTGCCTAATTCTATCATTTCTTAATAAAACGCCCTTTAGTGGCGACATGTGCAACTAATTGTTTCCCTCTGAAACAAATTCCCATCCTTTCATGAAATCCTCCAAAATTTTCACAATTTTCTCATGACTGGTTTCTCACGTAGGTTGCTTTAAAATAGGGTCTTTTAATTATGAACGCCCTGTATTTATCAAATTTACCAACGACGCCAATGGGCATTATGGGGCGCGGTAGCCCAGGTTGATAAGATACTCGCCTAAAATACCAAAGGATGCGCAGAGGTGTCGCGAGTTCGATACCCGGTTCGTCCTTGTCAGAAAACTTTCCTGACACGGGGGTGCAACACAAACGGCGACAGGACCACATAAAAAATTTCTACCGCAGGGAGTACCCCATCGAGGGGTTAGCGCACCAACCACTCGACGAGTATAACAACAAGCCTGTCATTCGGAATCGGCAATAAATTGTAGGTCTCGGTCTAATTAGCGCTCGTGTGCAGAAAATGACCGTGGTGCGACAAAAGATGACCAATTACCAATGTGGGCATTATGCATATCCACCGGTAAGATTGATAAATTTATCAAATTAAGAAGACGATTGGTAAGTAGTGGCGCTTATATAAAGAAAACACTAGAGGGGCTGAAAATTGCTGGCCGTCCTCTATATACGACGAAAGTGCATTTCATTGTTTTAACAGAAATTATTTGGGGTGATCTCAGCGCGTTTAGAAAATTTGTTGGAGGGGCTCAAATGGCCTCATCCCGTAGGTTCCGTCGCCTGTGTTGGTAGGTATGGATTATAACTATGTACTATGTACAATTAAAGATTTATCGTATTACCGTAATGTATAGATTATAATCTATCATGCTGAGGGAACTTGTAATTTTAAGTTACCTCGGCATGATCTAGGGCTATTCGGAGCTGTGACTTATCCGGTTATCTGATTTGGCGATGAAAATGTAAGCTCGCAGCTCTTTCATAAGATACAAGCTTGCAAATTCATCTCAAATTGCCAAAACCCAAAATCTTAGATCATGAAACTGGATTAAAGGGGTGGATGAACATTAGCCCATTACAATCTGTCGTGCTGTAATGGATCTGCGAGACACCGAAAAATCAAGGCCTATACGTGGTAAGTTATTTTATCTTATTTATAATTCATGAAACACATTGAAAAACATCTCTCCCACTAACCAACTGTTCATAATATGTTCATTGGCAGTAGCCTATTTACAGGGGGTTTGGCGGGCTGCAGCCCAGGGCGGCAAATGTGAGAAATAAATGGACAAGAGTGGTTGTAGAATGGGAGAAGAATTGGTGAAATTTCTCTAACCCTCGGTAAATCCGCCTCTGCCCAGACAGCGAGAGACTATGTTACGGACAAAACAGTGGCCTAGTAAGTTTACAAGCACGTGAGTGAGCAAAAAGAGTGACTTAGAGAGTGAGGAAGCATGTCAATGACCAAATGAGTGACCTACAGAGTGTGAGCAAGCATGTGAATTACCAAACAAGTGACCCGCAGAGCGTGAGCAAGCATGTGCATGACCAGACGAGTGACATACAGCGCAAGAGACCAGTGATTGATCTTAGAGCTTGTGCAAGTATGTGAGTGACTAAAAGAGTGACATCAGAGACACGGTGTACTTGCAGGAGTGGGGGAGGGGGAGACCAACCGGGTTATAGCACAGGGTGGCGGATTCGATGAAAGAGAAATCAAGAAAATTATATCAGAATGATAGAAGGACGGTAAAATTCGCGTAGCCTACATGCGGCAGAACCATATATGCGCCTTTACGCGAGCGCACGCACGCAAACCTCTGCCCAGACAACTGGGGATTACGAAAGTGATCGAGTGGTGAGTCACCGAAAACTTGCCTTAGAGAGTTTCACGCATGTGAATGAGCAAAAGAGTGACCTACGGAGTGAGGAACCATGCCAGTGACAGACTGAAAAAGTGACCCAGAGAGTTTGCAAACACGTGAGCGAGCAAAAGAGTGGCCTACACAGCGATGAATCAGGACAGTGAGTGGCCTAGAGCATGTGCAAGCATGTGAATTGCTAAAAGAATGGCGTAGAGAGTGTGAAAGCATGTAAATAACCAAAAGAGTGATCCAGAGCATGTGGCAAGCTTGGGAATGATCAAAACAGTGATGCAGCATGTGCAGTATAAGAATGACCAAAAGAATTACCTAGAGCATGTGCAGTATAGGAATGACCAAAAGAATTACCTAGAGCATGTGCAGTATAGGAATGACCAAAAGAATTACCTAGAGCATGTGCAGTATATGAATGACCAAAAGAATTACCTAGAGCATGTGCAAATGTGAAAGAGTGACTCATAAAGCGAGGAACCATGTCCGAGAGCATCCAAAAGAGTGAGTGACCAAAAGAGTGTGGAACCATGTGAGTGACCAAAACAGTGCGCAAACATGTGAATGACTAAACGAGTGACTTAGAGACACAAGTGTACTTGCAGTAATATGGGGAGGCCAACCGGGTAATAGCACAGGGTGGCGAATTCGAGGAAAGAAGTCAAGAAAATTACTTGCTAGAATGGGAGAATGGCGGCAAAATTCCTGTAGCCCGCAAGCGGCAAAGCCATGATGCGCCTCTGTAGTGCGTGTGTGCGTGCGTGTGAGGACAAAACCGAACTTGATGTCCTATTTATTCGCCGACGACGTTATAATTTTAGTTGAAGCAAATTTCCAACTACAGAAGAAATTTAGGGCGGTCTAAGCGGGTCTCACGACCCTTAAAATGGAATTTTCGAAAATGACTTCAAAAATACTTCATTCGATTGCGAATGAAATACTAAAGATTTCATGACTATCGGTCAATTTGTTCTTTCGTAATACACTCGAATTCCGTTATAACGAATCCCAAGAGACCGGAGAAATCACTTCGGTATAACGAAATTTCGTTATAAATGAATTCAAGGTTTTTGCATTGCTCCCATGCAAACTTATCTGCGGAGGGGATTAGAAAAGTGTTCGTTCCAGGCATCTTCAACCCATTTCTCGCAAGCATCGTGGTGCTCCCAGAAGTACTCAGAGCGCTCGATGCTTAATTGCTCATGTCCAATTTCGTGCTCGCGAGCACTTTATGAAAGTTCCAATTAAACATTTTAGAGGAATTGCGTTTATAAGAAGTGAAATCATTGTCATTTAATGCATTCGTTTGTTAAAATAGCAGTAAGGGTGCTCTTCTTTTGATCATGGGTATAGGCAGTGCTCGCGACTAGAAAAACGTTGAAGACCTCTGGTTTACACCATAATTTATTATTTCTTTCTTTTATTATGAAACAAAAAATTAACCGATTGTCATGAAAGTTTAAGCATTTTATTCGCAATCGAATGAAATATTTTTGAGTCATTTATGAAAATTCGACTTTAAGGGTCGTGAGACCCCTTAAACCAGGGACTCTTAACCTATTTCAAACACGGCCCAAAATGACCAACAAGGGAAGCTTCGCGACCCTTGGAAATATTTGTTTTTCGAAATTAGTGAAACTAGTGGCGCAATAAGTGCATTTGTAACAAGACTGAATGTAAGTTGATTTGTAAGACTCATCTAGGAAGCCGCTGGGAATCAAGTTTGAGTCATGACCCATAGCTCAAGAATCCTCGGCTGTTAGTGGGTTCGAAAGACCTATCTCGGAAGCCTTGAGATGCAAGATTGCGTCGTGAGCTATAACTCAAAAAAGTGAATTTGACAGACCCATCTCGGAAACCCCTGAGAATAAGATTTGTGTCATGACCCATATAGCTTAAGAGCCCCCTCCCCCAACTGTTAGTGAATTTGAAAGACCCATCTCGAAAGCCCCTGCGACCCAATTTCGGGTCACGACCCACAGGTTAAGAACCCCTGCCTTAAACCATCATAACATATGTTTCTAATCAAATATTTTAAGAGATCCAAAACTAATCAAACGCTCTTAAATCAACTCTCGATGACTTGAGACTACCTGACATCCTTAACCCTTTATCGGTACATCGTTGGTACAGTTTATACATTGTAGCGTCCCCTCCCGCAATAGAGAAGGCCTCTATTTTTTTGCTTGCATTTTTTGAATAACTTCTAGGTTTAACTCGGAAGAAAAATTCACAGGAGATTTCTTGCAATCTTAAAGGCCATCCTTATACCAATGAATTATCGTTTTTTGAGTTCGTATTATCGTAGATTCGTTTGTCGAGTCCACCTCGTCATAGGAACGTGTAAAGTCAACTTCTCGCTCTGTCATCAGTTTTGTAGATCAAAACATGACCACTCACCATGATCTACGGTTCGCCGACTTATTTTGTCTTTACCGTGAAGTAGAAATAGAGGTTTGTGATAATTAAAGATGTATATGTGTTTGTATCTCTATTGTAAAATACAAGCTCATACTTACATCTCTAATTGTCACAACACGAAAGCTTGGATCACGAAGTCAGACAAATGGTGATACGTCTGGCCAATATTCTCGTTGGCATTGGTGGATGGATCAGTGAGACACCATAACGGGTAAGTTTTAACCAACTTATGTGATTCATAAAACCCATGAAATTTTGAAGTGCAATGTTAATTCTTTGAGCCGTTTTCATAGCTCTGGTCAGTTTTTCAAGCAGGTTTGGCCAACCTTTTGCTAAGCAGTGACTCTTTTGACCTTTTTTTTTTAATAACGTGATCCACACGTATTCCCAAGGGATCAGCATGATCCGTCCAGGGAATTTGTTAGTGTTAGTAAACATCCATGCCCGAACCGGGATTCGAACCCAGACCTGCACAGTGAGGAGCTAGTTTCCTAACCACTCGACTGCCAGGCGGCGTATATTTTTGAATGATGTTGCATATACGCAACATTTTGTTTAAAAAGTTAATTTTCACGAAAATTTTTGTGTGAAATTAACATTTTTGCAAACTAAAATGTGTAAATGAGTGTCATAGTCTTTTTTAAAATTTGTTTACAAATTTAAATTTTTATGACTTCAAAAATGAAAATTTTTGGAAATTTTGTCTTGATTTTCGATCTGTAAATTTTGTTCGTATGACCATAAACAGAAATAAATATTTTAAAAATATAAAAAAATAGTTTTTCCTTGAATTTTCTTTCGCAACGTGATCATTACTAATTATTTGAAATAAATAAATTTGGTTAATTTACATTAATTAAAAATTGATTAATTGGACATGTGCATCAATTACAAACAAGAGCATGCTAAATTAATATCCAATTTTTTTTTAACTCCTTAAATGTGTCATTTAAGTAAACATTTAATACATAAACAAATTGTGCAATTTAGTCATGAATCGGAGGAGCTGTCGAAAATGGGTTTTAGGCCGGGATTGCACTATAAAAATTTGAGAAAATATCTTTTTATAAAACTTTAAAAAACAACCAATAAGAATATTGTTTGCATTTACTCAAATGTAACGAATGCTCTTATTGGTTTCAATTTCCAAGTTTATAAAAGAAACATTCTAAAACTTTTATAGTGTAATCCCGACTTTAAGAACATTTTTGATGTGCGTGCCACTTAAAATCTAACCTCAGTTCACACATCCCGCTTTTACGGGACATCTCATCCGTTTTTCCTACTATGTTTTTTTCTTGTTTTTCATAAAAATGCTTGTTTTTGTCGCCTTTCCTACTCATTGAATGTTTTCAAATGAAAAACATACCGAAAGCGCATTGAATAAGCATGATCTTCGGGCTGTGTTACTGCATGGGCCCTGGGGCGTCAGGGGTATAGGCGGCCGCGTGATATTGAGATTTCGTATTATGATTTATTTCAAGAGCAAGTATAGCAATCGTTATGTACGTAATATGAGCTAGATAGAAACAAATAATACTGTATCATTTTGGCCGGGGGCCGATAATGCTATCAAGATGCTCTTGATTATTTATTTACAATAACCCCAGAAGGCATGAAATGCACTTACACTGGAGTAATAATAATGAATGAATAATGCAAATAATTAGAAATAATAGTCAGAAAAAGGATAGCACTTCGCATACGGAGCCAGGTCGAAATCCTCAATAGCGGAAGCAAATCTTGCGTAGGAGGCGCACACAAGTTCTGACGGCAGACTTCCATATTCTCGCAACACGGTATCTGTATCCGTGGAAAAAGCAATCTCTTCTGGCCGTTGGTATTCTTATTTGGAAGCGATGCCACCGTAGGTTAACTGGCTTGTCTATGATCTCGAATAAATGTTCTCGTGATGGTAGATAAACAATTTTGTGGACTATTTTGTAGCACGTCTTCAGATCTGCAGCGATTCTACGGCATTCCAGTGAGTGCAAACCCAGAGATTGAAGTCTCTGGCAATAAGAAGTTTTCTGACAAAGTTTCAAAAAATGTATTTTATAAAACTTCAAAAATGCAACTAATAAGGGCATCTGTTACATTCCAGCAAATGTAACTAATATGCTTATTGGTTGTTTTTTTTCACTGTTTGTAAAATATCTTTTATCAAACTTTTATAGTGTAATCCCGGCCTAAGAAAAGAAATTGAACGAAAATTTTCTCATAATCATTGTTAAAAAGGCCTATCATACCGAATATTGGTTTGGTAGGGTACTACTAAGAAAAGTATTTGAAAACTAAATAGAATTTTCTTCAACTCTTTTGTAGAAAAACTTCGATTGCCACTCCTGATAACATGGTGTGCCACCGGGTTGGCCACCCATTCAAAAAATTGTTTGGATTGTGTTGTTTTTCTTTTTCATATAACTTACAATTTTATTGAAAAGTCAAGTATATTTTCTTCCTATAAATAAGTTCAAGAAAACCTCTTGGAAAGTTTAACATTAATCTTTTTCCCCTGATTTTGTGAGAAATATTCAACAAAACTTTAAGTGCAGAAGATTAGAAATAGGTGTTTTATTTCTGGATTAAATATTATATATTAATTATATATTACTCATTAATATTGCACATTCATTACACGAGCTGTTAAGAACTTATTTCACGTCTGATTTTCCCCTTCTGATTTTATTTAAAAATTCATATAGAGAAACTACGAGTTGTAGATGCGTGAGTCGTAGCGAGTATACGCGGTAGGACCCGGACTGTGATGTCACGAAAACATGTTTCAGGCTTCTTGTAGTATCTAGGAGGCTTTGGTACTACTAAGAAAACTATTTGAAAACGAAATCGAATTTTCTTCATCTTTTTTATAGAAAAACTTCGAATGCCACTCCTGATACCGTGGCGTGCCACGGGTTGGCCACCCCGGTTTTAAAGGTTTAAATTAAAGCATTTTTCAACATCAAAAAACAATACAGACAACACTCCAGATATAGGCGGCTCTATCACCTTCGTAAATCACAAATTCACCCAAAGTGATCTACGGCTCATCACAGTTGTGACTCTCACCCGGATCACCCCACAGTGGCAAAGTAAGCATAATATATTTAATAATCGCCGGTGTACCTGTGAGATCACGTCTCTATTGCAGAATATGGGCCCACAGGTTCATCTAACGATTATTAAAACTCAAATGCTTTGATCTTGGCGTTGGATAAGTGATTATGGGTCAATATCCACCATATACGAGGAACAAGCGAAGATTGGGGAAGGATGAAGGAATCAACGCCTATAAATGGTAAGATATTATTTGATTACATGATTTTTAAAACTCATATAAAAAAAATTATTCAATTATTATTATTTTTTCAAAATAGGCAATTTTCCAAATGAGGTGATGGAAAAAAATAGGAAAAAAATTGCCCATGTGACTAAGCTTTATAGGCACTTTGTGTTTGAAAAGGCAGTATGGGAATACCGTAGTAAATTATTTTCCTCACTAATAATGATGAATGTAGATAGGTTCCGCTGTTCGAACGAGAATAGCTCAAATATAGCTATGACCGGGGTGGAATTCTGCACCAAGTGCGCTGACCTGCGCCAAAATTAACATCTCCCCAATAGTGTATTTTCAAATTTTTCTGCCCCAAATAGCCAAAATAGCGAATTTCGCCTCAGTATGCCCGAAATTTCGGAAAGGGCGGCAAAACATTTTTATTCCTGCTTGCCGCGAAATGATTCTTTCCGAGAAGAGCGTGTTTTACTCCTCTGTAGTCTTCAGCACCAGTAGTTGTGCTATCTTGTGACTTTGAAAAAATAGTGGTCTCTGTCGGAAAATAGTTTGACTACACTGTAAAGTACAGTGTTGGGAAAAAAAACTCGTGTTCTAATCATGTGTGCTTTTCACGCTTTGTAAGCACTACAAAGATATTTTTTACATTTCAACGAAAATTTTCAGTCAAAAAATATTTAATTTTTATTTACCCTTCGTGACTTTACCCCAAGACAGCTTTTTTTATTTTTTTTAAAGTGCTACAAACGTGTCTAACCGATAATCCATCTGGTCTCTCGTTGAAAGAGTTGCCGGAAATCCAGAAAATTTTGGAAAATTAGAGAGAAGGTAGCGGATTTTTTTTTTTTATTGAATCGATTTCCAAATTTTTCCGGCAAGTTTTGACCCCGAAAACCTGATTGGAATAACTGCGGCCCCTTATTTAGACTATCCGTCTCTCATCGGGCGTTCCATCGTGAAACCAGGATAATAACCATTATCGTGCACAAGTGAGTAATGTATATGAGAGGAGGAAAAATTTTTTCGAAATCGCGTGGGGAATTTGGTCACTAGTCAAAATTTGAAGAAAATTTAAATTTGGAGTTTTGGAGGTCGAAAATGCCACCACAAAGCTTCAGATATTAGTATCGTCATTACGTTAGTGCGCTGTTTGCTGTGTGAAAGCTCGGTCGGACAACGTCTTGAAGTTACACTACTGCTAGCCTCCCATTGGTCGAGGCATGTACTGCATCCGCATTGGCTGGATTCTTCCCAAAAATAAATGAAGTTAGTGGAAGAAGATGGGGTTTGCAATGGTCTTTCATCTTTAAAGGGCAAATGAAGTCAGTTTCTGTTTTCATAAAAAAGAAAAAAGTGGCCACTGCAAGCAGCAAAAATTACTATGGTCGATCAGCACCTCCTAGAGATAGAAGGCCTCCGCACGGGTTGCCATAAACGTCATTCAGACTACCTACCAAGTTTGCCATATTTTGAAACACGGCATCCTATTTCGTTTCCTTTTATTTTGGCGTAGAATCTTCCTGATTGACTCACAAATACCGCATAGTGATTGCATACGGGGCGTTGAAATTGCCAATTCTGAGCCCGAGATAATTTTTTTTCCGCACAAAGATGATACTGGCACGAGCAGGGAATTTTTTTTCTCTAAATATTCTGAGGGAAAATGGAACCTCCTATCTCTAGGAGATGTTCGGTCGATCGTCATTACGTCAAACCCCGATGTTTCGTGGAAACAAATTCATTCCGCGAGTAAAAGAGCAAGCTCGCAGAATTACGAATGCTAATTTAGCAACTTCGTGTTTAATCTTCTGAAATTCTTTCTCGTTCTGCAACAATTTCTTTCCGAGTATAAAAAAATTGAAATGTTGTAGAAAATTTTTAGCCTATTTAAACTGCTGCTGTTCCAAACAGCAAATAGTGGCCCGAGTGAGCAAAAATTGTGTCATCTTAAAAAGACTAGTGTGAAAAATGTTACGACAGCCGGTTTTTCAAACAAGGTGTCAAAAGCCTGAAACACCATAAACAAAAAACAAGCTGATGAAAAGATGTTTGATAACAAAAGACAGTGCAGTTGTTTTATTTTGAAGAGAGAGAGAGAGAGAGAGGGAGGGGTGAGGGTTAACGAAAATATTCTTGTAAGTTAATTTAGCTGCTCCATTTTATAAATATCTGCTCCTAAACTGTTCCGAATCCTATATTTTGCTGCTCCAAAGCTGCTCCGAAATGGGCTTCGTCACTTTCTATCCCTGTAATGATCTCAAATTTGATTTATCACCTTGCCAATGTTAAAATCCCTTCAGATCACAAAATGCATGCATGTCAACTGTGGGATTGGTACTATTCGAATATCCGAAATAGTAAACTGCTTGACGACAGAAATAACTGTACTGTGTGTAGAGCATGGGTTTCCTGCTGGTGTTCCGCGGAACCCTAGGGATCTGTGACAGATTTTTTGGGGTTCCGCATGATCAAACGCCACGGAACCTTTAAAAATCCTGGAACAAGGAGAGCTTTCTGTGAAGAAAACTTTCTTGTCACTAATATTCGCAAAGCTGTTCTTTATTTTGAGTTTTAATGAGATAACAACATATGGAAACAATGACATTATACTTTTTCCACATCGAGTTTTCGAACTAGAAGCTACTTGATGAATGTAATTTTCCGTTTGATCAGGAAATTATAAGTTGGAGAAAAATTTCCAAATTTTTTTTTTTCACTAGAAGTGATGATTGTTGAACTGCGGAATTTATGTGTAATTAATGGGACACCCAGGGCTATCTTAACACACGAGCCCCACTCGGTCACGGCATGGGGATGTCTTTGCATAGGAACTTCCACGATAAGATCTTTATATATATTGGTGTGCACAATGATTTATGACACTAAATATGTAAATTGAGAGGTGGTTTTTAAGTCCTCTTTCATTTTGCCCTGGAGCTGTGATGCTGTTGAAACGGCAGTAAAACGGTTCTTTGGGTAAATAATTAAAATAATTATTTGAGTTCCGTATAGAACATACAGAGCCTCATTATTATCAAGGGTCCCGCAAAACAGCCTTATGACAATCAAGTGTTCCGCGAGATATTTTTCATTCGAAACCCCTAGTGTAGAGATGTGAGACGAGAATATTCTCCTGATTATGAAATTTTGAGAATGTTCTCTTTTTCGTTTTTAAATAATGAGAAAAAACTAAATTCGTCTATATTATGTAATAAAATTCAGTTTTCATCATCCAACTGTTATGAATAAAACTTATTGGTTCAAAAATTTATATAAGTTTGAATACTTCATTAAAAGGAAAGTAACTTACTGCTGAGAATTCAGTTCATTTTTTGTATCATCCTGAAGAAACTCCCATTACATCCGTATCTTATCCATGCTTAACTCAACTCACTCTGCATGATTTCTTCTTACATGATACTTTTACAGTATCAATTAACTGCTTAAAGCGGGCCACCTGTGAATAATTTCCGGCACATTACTGTTTGCTTTATTGGCTATTTTTGAAATGCTTTAAGCCGGTCTTGAAAAATCTCAGGTCTTCGTGACGACTAAAAAATTGGGATTGGAACCTAAAATTTTCTGTTTGTAGTTGCTAAATTAGTCAGGAAAACACAAATTTTTTGGTATTCATGTCAGCGTATCTACCAACATGGAACGGGGTTTCTATGTCCTGGGCAAGTTGAAAGAAATGGTTTTTTTACCTGTCTTTCTCTGAGAAAAACGTTTGGCTCCTAAAAATTTTTTCTGGTGCCCATTTGGATTCGTTATTCCTTGCTTCATAGACAAGAACGAGAATTCATTATTTTACAATGTTTTTTCTTGTGAATTTTCTCATCAATTTTAAATTAAGGTAAATTTCCTTTTTTCGTTATAATTATGTGTAGTTGTTAAAAAATACTAAATATAAGATAACGAGTATCCGCGACCATCGCTCATCTTTAGTTTCAGAGCACCATTCTAAATTCTCCGAAGCCTTATCACTAGAGCCCGGAATTTTAGGCATTAGAAATAATCGAAATAGGCAGGCAAAAAGACACTAAAAATGCCTAAAATAGGCACTAAAGAGGCAGTTTTAATTTTTTCCTTTCTTCTATTGATTAAAAATAAGGTATTGGGAATCCAAACACTAGCTGAAAAATTTGTTGCATTTAATATGTCTCATATATGTTGATTCTCAATACCTTAGTTTTAATTTTTTCCTTTCTTCCACTAATTACAAATGAGTAGTATAGGGGTCGGTATACCGCCGGAGGTGACGTCACATTTCCGGTGGTGAGATATAGTACGAGGTGTCTTATCGCACTTCCGGTGTCTTATATCTATTCTGGTGTTTATTAAGTGACATCTGTTGTTCATTAAGCGATTCCCGGTGTCTTATCTCTACAGAATGACGACTTCCGGTGTTTATTAAGTGACATTTGCTGTTCATGACACGACACCATGTCACGTGTAGGCATCGAGAAGCTCTACCAACACAGAGTAGTGTGTAGGTCGATAAGCTTTTTTCCATACTATACAGGATTTCAACACGGAATTACGTTCATTACAAGATCATTATTACGTAACTAAATGTGAGCTGAGGCTAAAGAGAAGAGTGGTTCAAAATGTTTTAATACATATCTTGCGGTAAACGTAATAAAAATTTGTAATTATGCATCATCGCCAATCATTTCCGGATGTTTGAAAAATGGTTAATGTGATAAATACTTGAAATGTATCGCTTTTACCGGTGATTATGCGTAATACCTTGGTGTAATTGATGAATTTGAATCCAGAAAAATTGCCAAATGAGTCAGTTATGTTTGACTTACCCGATAAGAATTCCCCCCATTTGATAAATCAGATAAAATCGAGGAAGATCGTTATATAGGGGTTCCGAATAACATTTTCGCACAAGATCTTTTATAAAATCATTGCATCAAACTTCATTATATGCAATTGTGTGTGCAGGATCAGTTAAAATCCGTTTGTTAATTGGGGTCTGACTTCATACACCCAAAAACTCGTTGAATCTAAGAATTTGCTAAATGGGAGTCCTTTATATCGAGAGTACGATCGTAAAATTTGTTGAATAGGAATTTGCTATATCGAGGTCCAGTTTTGGAATTCGTCAAATAGGAGTTATTTCGGGCATGTTCTGGCTCACTAGTAAGTTATGTAAATAATAAAGTTTATTGGAATGGGACCGATTTGTCACATTTACCGATACGAAATGGTGATTATGCATAATAACTCGCAGATATGAATTTAGTACGACTTATCAAATTTACCAACGACGCTTGAGGATTTTGCACAATCATCGGTAAAAGTCATAAATCTATCAAACTTATCTAAATGGTCAGCGATTATGCATACTAACCAGATTTATCACATTTACCGTAACATAAAACGGTTCTTTTTATTTCCTAGACAAGAGAAACCCTAAGAATTTCAACTTTTAAAAAAAGGCAAGTTGCATTAGTAACAACTGATGCCCATGTTCTAATTTTCTTTACACTACTGAGGAAGTTGAAAAAAAATTCAGAAATAATGTTACGTCGAATGAAAAAAAAGCAAAATTTTTAGCAATTATATTATTGAAGCTGCTGTCAATTTTTCAATCTCTATTTTTCTAACCTAGATGGTGCTACAGTCCGTAAACAACAACCACATCTTGCTTGGCTTTCGGGGCTAACGAGAAAGAGAGGGTTATGGCACTCTGAGCGGTGATGGTAACTCGTGGGAAATTTCCCATATTCGTGGAAAAAATTGGCCAAAACCGGTCCACGTGGGAAATTTCTTGACGTTTGTGGGAAATTTTGAGAGTTCATCAAACAAAAGAATTTTTATTGAAAAAAAATATATATAAATGCCAAACAATGCTTTTCTGGTGTAAAACACTAGGCTGCATATTTCCACCGATAGATGACAGCAGTTTTTGGAATGTGGGGGGGGGGGGGGGAATTTAGTCGGAAGGGAAATTTTCGAGGGAAATTTTGCTTGACGAGGTTACCATCACTGAATCCGAACAGAAACGACGATCACGTGACCAACTATCTCCTATCTTTTTTTCCCGTGTGCGCCCGTAACATGGCTTTCTTGCAAAACATCCTCTGCAATAGCAAAGTTCTTCCAACTTTGCAGAACATTCCCTGCGATCTTTCGCAGCATATAAATACGCATTCTGTTTGCAAAATATGTTCTGCCCCAAACAGTCAAGTCTTTCTACACAAATTTGAATGTCATTTTCCTTCAAATATTGGATATATATATTTTCTTGCTAGATAATTACTGTATACAAATCTCATGGCCCCCACATCATGGAGCAAGGTTCCTAGGCGATATGGGGCCACCAATGTCAAAGGTTGAGTCGACTGGTCTAATATATATACGCAATATATTATGCAAAAACCTGTGAATAAGATTTTTTTGAAAAATTATAAACACTAGAAGAATAAAAACAGATTTTTACCATTAAAATTAAGATAACAAACTGAAAATACACTTCACCGATATACCTGCTTTTAAGTTCGTAAACTCTAAAAATAAAGATATCTGGAAAACCCTACAAGTAAATTTTTTCAGGTTCACTAAGTATTACATTCGAATGCATTTTCATAACCCGCAAATGGCAATCTATTCGTCAAACACATTCTGAAATGAAGTTTATTTGCATTAGCGATACAAGATCTATATCCTATTTCCATATAGTAAAGTACAACTTTTTGCACATTAAAGAAATTTTGTAAACTGCTTTATTCACTGTGAAAAAATACTGAAATATGAGAAAAACCAGACAGAAGTGTACAAAATTTTTATGTTTCAATAATTTAATGCATAATTTGTTACAAAGCTGAAGTGTTGAAGCTACCAAATACTACAAATGTAAACTACAATTTCGCAACATAACCATAGTTGCTCCAATTTTCCTCTCACACCCTCCAAAAACAAAACAGGTGGGTTTCTAAATTTTAAAATGATAGAATCCTATCATTTTTGTCTTGAACATGGAGAATATGTATTTTTGTTTATTGTGTGCTGTTTTGCAACCTACTTTGAGAATGTTTCTGAACAACATGAGTTCGATCAAATATCATTTTTGAAAGAAAGTTTTTAAACTTTCTAACACTAAGTTTTTCTAGAAATAAAACAATTCTGTGGGAGCATGTTATTACCTTGATATCTTAAATCAGCGATTCTCAACCAGTGCTCCGCGGAACCCTTGGGGCTCCGTGTGCAATTCCTAAGGGCTCCGCAGCGACTCGAGGAAAATAAAATAAATTAGATAAATAAAAAAAGGTCTACAGGGGTCCCCCATAAAAATTATATACAAGAAGGGCTCCGCCCCATAGACATTATATACTGAAAAGCGAATCAAAAAAGGTTGAGAACAACTGTCTTAAATAATGCTCAAAGGAAAACCTATCTTAAAGTAGTTAGTTCTGTTTGGGAATTACAGATTCTGCTTTATAAGCTCAAAAACCAAATAAAAGTTATAATCTTTCAAGTTGTTTTAATTATTGTACCTTTGGTACAATTTTGGTGTATTTGCCAAAAATACACCAAAATATAGTATATTTTAACGTTTATAAACAGACGAAAAAAACAGCATCTTTTCCAGAAGAGGAAAACGTCAACTACCCCTTTCTTTCTGGAACTTACTTGAAATTAGCGACCTTCAACTCACTCATAATAAAATGTCATGAAATGTCTCAAAAAACAGTATCACAAAAATTGCAGATCACCGTAATGACATCAAGAAATCGACGTGCACGATTTGATATTCACAGGAATGAAATCACCACTCGAAACACTAGGACCGATCAGAAACGTAATACTTGAAGCACTGGAACAAATCTAATTAAACACATTTGGCCATGCCCCAGTCGAAGATAGGGCCAGTGGAAATCTCGTCAATCAATCCATGTTAATCACTAATCAGATGACAAGGCATTAAGAGACCACAGGAGAGTCATAGTAACTCCAGCTGTTTAACCCGCACTCGATCACAGGCTCATCAGAAACATACAGCAACACGTCAGCGACAACAACTACATAGAAGAAATCAGCAAGTCTTTCCGACGATACAAAACTTCAGAAAGTTCCCTAAAAAATATTAAAAATAAGCGAAATCTCCAGGATTTGTTACAGATGTAAAAACATTGTCATAGCAGATACAACACACATCAGGAAACAAAATCATATGCACTGTGCAGCAGTGGATTTTCAATGGGGCCTCCATGGGCCCTGGGGCAATTGTTTACTATTATTGCACGTAGAATACATTTAGTGATGTGAAATTATAATTTAGTACTTCAATTTCTTAATGATATATAAATTATTAAAAAAACACATTTTGGATTTCACAGGGAGGAAACGTGAAAATTGCCCTTTTTGCTACAGGAGCCTGTGTTGTGTTTCTTGACATTCACTAAGGGGTCCACTACATCAAAAAGGTTGCGAGACACCGCTGTACAGTACAAATACATGCACTTTTAAAATGAACAAAGCATAAACGTATGAAATGTAGGCTAAGTTCTTACAAAAATTGTTCAAACTTATTTTACTGTTCATTGATAAATGATTACACAACGGTGTACCAATGAAATCTGCAGGAATATAATGCTTGAGTGTAACTTTTACAGGGCGTTTAAGAACGTTACAGGGCGTAACTTTTACAACGCGTGCTTCAATTAATTATTAAAATCATCTAGAACAGTGGTTCTCAACCTTTTTTTCTCCATGGCCCCCTTTCACCCATTTCTCATTCCTGTGACCCCCCCTTGCGAACATGAATAATTTTCTACTCCCCCCTTCCTTCTCCCCCCCCTCCCCCGTTTTCCCATTAGAAGATAGTTATTCAAAAATTGTCTGAAGTATAAATATGTTTGAATTTATTTTTAATTTGATTTGATTAATTTTTAATTTATGAAAATAATGAAAAAGCAAAACAAACATAATAGAATACAGTAAAAAATAGAATAAATTATTTTCAATCAATGTAAAAATGCAACTCTGCGCTTGAAGACGGCACAATGTCATCAAGTTACTGTGCTGGATGAAATTTGTATTATTTCCAAATTAGTTTTTTTTTGTGTGTAAATGATTATGGTTTCATTGAGAAATGTCAGTTGTAGCTTCCAAAATATGCATTCTTATAATGATAAAAATCGCAAAAAGTGGTAGCAAGCAGTTTTATTAATTTTATTCTCTTCATGCGGATAAAAGAAGTAATGAGGGAGTAGCCACACAAATGAATCACAATTGAAGTTGAAGTTCAACCTTTCGCATCGTTTTCAACAATAATACATGTATCAAGGATATAGGTTCATGTTGTAGCCCTACTATGAATTTAAAAAAATTAACTAAAATACGTGTGAAAACTTTCTTAATATTTGTTTGAACCATTCATTCCAGAGAAACCATGTACGCAGTGACAAAGCTGTTCATGTGAACATAATAATGATTCATTATCAGGATTTGAAGCCCATTGGAAAATATAAATAATCAGATTTTCAAATAAGAAAATTATCAGTTTGTTGACTTCAATTTCGATACGGTAAAAATCTGATATTTCGTTGGATGACAAGGACAAGCAACCTTCAAGTGGCCTTTTAGTTCATAATATGGCCGCTCTCTCGCAGGCGGACGAAACAACGTGCAAGTTGGCTTAAACACAGGGCAATATTTCACATAACAGTCCGTACTATATTTAATATACAGGACGCATAGGTAACGGGGCATATGACATTTCATTGGCGAACCATTGGTCCTAAAAGCATACTTCCAGTTGGAAAAAGTACCCAAATGTGTAGTACTCAGATATTTGATTCATGTTGCCAGGGGTTACATGGTTATTAAAATAAAAATGTTAACTCTTTATGCGGACACCCTGTGCCCCAAAACCCAATGTGAAAGTTGTTTCCCGGTCTCCAACAAAAAAAATTCAACGTTTCTAAGTGCAATATTCACCGAGATATTCGAAGAAAGTTGGAAAAAAAACCAGCATTAAATATGGGGAAACCATTTTATCCGTTGCTGTTTTTTCCCAAATTTCTTCAATTTTTCGAATTCGCATATCTCGGTGAATATTGCACTTGGAAACGTGAAATTATTTTAGTTGGCATCGGGAAAGACAGAGCAACAACGTCTTAATTGGGTTCTTTGGCACACGGGGACGGTATAAAAAGTTTTACTTTATAACTATACAACCCCTTACGACATGAATGACATATCTGAGTTGGACACGTGATTTGGATACTTTTTCTCGTTGGGTATGTCTCTAAGACTAATGGCTCACCAGTAAAGTGTCATACGCCCTGTTACCCATGAGCCTGCATATACACGTAAAAAAGTAGTTTGGGACGAAAAAAGTCGACTCTCGATTGCACTAAAGTAATTGAACTTCAGCAATTTGATCTGATACAGTCCTTTTTATAATGATTATGTCTTTTTTACTTTTATAAATTTAGGAAGGAAACAAAAAGTAAGGGTGGAGAGGAAAAAAGAAAAATGACCAAGAGGGGCTTGGTTGTGCGTAAATGTTTCGAAATTCCACTTGTGCGCAAGGGGATTCGCGCCCCACTCTCAGTTTTATGACAAAATTTGACATTTATGAGACGTTTGACTACGGTCACGATTAATCTCTATATATAGCTTTCAATATTAAAATATTTCATTTATACGAAGAACAATTTCAGTTATTACATATTCATTTTGATTCGAACTGTCCAAATCTTTGGCATTTAGACATCATTTCAAACTATCAAATCCACGCAGTTTTTGCAGATTGTGAAAACACCTCGCTGATTTGGTTTTGGATGCGTATTATCAACACTAAAAACCATAAATTTTAGGTTGACAGATAGAAAAAGACGCATTGACGCGGGTTATGGACATTTCAAAGTGAAGACTACGTGAGAATTTATTGCACTTTTCTGAGAAATCAGCAGACGCAGTGAGTATCAAATAAACGGATTTAAATTGCTTTAAATGTGGTCATACGCCATTTTAGAATTTTTTTTTCTAATGTCCACAACATTGTTCTTGCAGGATAGGAAAAATGCATTGAAATTATTTGGGATGTTGCAGACCAGTATAGTAGGCGCCTATCGACATTTCGTACTGATGAATGTCTGATCAACTTGTGAAAAATTGAGATTATATATATTATATCTCAACAAGGCTATGATCACAGTGTCAAGGGACGCTGTTTAGAGCGCATGGACGCTAGTGTTCATCTTCGGATGGAATCAATAACTTTCGGAAGATTATGATGTAGATTTTATAGTTGATTTTTTTTCCTCCATATATTATGATCCGTCCATTGACGAACATTGATTATGTGTGAATTTATATGTGCAATCTATATGTAATATTTTTATTTATTATCCTGAAGATATCTAATAAAATTTCCAGACATACCCATCCTCCGGGAACGCTTTGATATCTCAATGAGATGGGAAGCGGGGTGTGTTTGGTCTTCAAAGGTCAAAGGCCAGTCGTAGGCCAGCAGCAGGCTTAAGTAGTAGGTGAGTTAATTAATAGGAAGTATTGCAGTATCGATTAAAAAACTTTAAAGGTGTAGTGTCAATCTTACAGGAAGTCCCAATACATTATCTTCTTGGATTGCATATAGACACCAATCAGCAAACCAAATGACGTTAAGACCGTCTTAAATATGTTTAATATTACGTTTTTCCTGTTAAATTGAAAGGAATGGCATATGAACACTTGCGATTGAAACAACAGTAATTTTATGCAATTACAGTTTCTTGAGTTATACAGCAATGTAGTTTAAAAAATTAAATTTCGCGGGTATTTTTCCTCATGTATGATTTGGTCTCTTGGAGTTCGTTATAACTGAATTCGACTTAATTTGTTTTCAGCAGAGGCAATGAATTGGCATCCTTTCAAAATTCATAAAAAAATACCCCAGAGCAATCATTCTTTATTCGATTTTTATAAATATATTCCCCATCAGACCACTGCTGTAGATAGCTTTGTGCTAAACTTGATGGCTATCCGTCTGTAATTGCATGAAAACGATGGGTTTTTTTTTACAAGCTTTCATTTTTCACTCATCGAAAGGATTGCATTGGATTGCATTCTTGGATTGCATTTACTACCAGCACTCAAAAGAATGTCAGTGAATGGTCAACAAATCTTTGTCTGCTTTCTTTATGGCAGCCCTCTGAATGAAAAGTCTTAGAACACACAATTTTCTGTCTTTACAGTTACTCCATTTTGCTTAAACCTCTTCTATAGTTTGTGTCAGGGTCTATTGTCACCCCCAAGTCGTAAAACCACCGACATTACATGAACTATTTTTTTCATCTCCTTCCTCATGTTAATGTTACTTTAATGGGGAAAAATTACGAAAAAGATATGATATTCTATGCATTTTGTTTGAAATTAAATTTTTTTAATCGGAGTGACAAAAAAAATTTAATTTCATAAACTTCTTCGTGGCCCCCGTATCAGTAGCCGTGGCTCCCTTTTGCGAGATTTTCATCCGTGCCCCCCCCCGGAATATCCTAGGGCCCACCTGGGGCCATATGGCCCCCGGTTGAGAACCACTGGCTTAGAGCACTCTTAGTGAATTTGAAAGACCCATCTCGAAAGCCCCCGCAACACAATTTTAGGACACGACCCAATGGCCTCTGTATGTTTATCCTTGCATTTCTGAATAACTTCTAAGTTTAACTCGGAAGCCAAATTCACAGGAGATGTCTTGTAATCGTAAGATGCCGTTATACCAATGAATTTGTTTTTTGAGTTCGTATTATCGTAGATTCGTTTGTCGAGTCCACTTCGACATAGGACGGTGAAAAGTCAACTTTTCGCTCTGTCATCAGTTTTGTAGATCACAAGATCACTCAACATGATTTACGGTTCGCCGACTTATTTTGTCTTTACCGTGAAGTAGAAATACGTTTGTGATAATTAAAGATGTATATGAGTTTGTAGCTCTATTGTAAAATACAAGCTCATACTTACATCTCTAATTGTCACAACACGAAAGCTTGGATCATCAAGTCAGATAAATGGTGATATGTATGGCCAATATTCTGGTTGTCATTCGTGGATGGATCAGTGAGACACCATAAGGGGTAAGTTTTTCAACTTGTGCGAGTTTCGTACAGTTCAAAACCCATGAAATTTTAATTTGAAGTACAAAGTTAATTCTCTGAAATTCAAGTTTTCGAAGTCTTCTTTGAGCCGTTTTCATAGCTCTGGCCAGTTTTTCAAGCAGGGATGGCCAACCTTTTGTTAAGCCGTGACTCTTTGGACCTATTTTTGAATGATGTTGCATTTGCGCAACGTTTTGTTTAAAAAATGTTTAATTAGTTTTCACGGAAATTTTTGTATGAAATTAACATTTTTGGAAATTAAAGTCTAATTAGTGTCGTGATATTTTTTTAATTTGTTTACAAATTTAAATTTTTATGATTTTTTACAAATGAAGATTTTTTAGAATTTTATCGTGATTTTCGATCTAGAAATTTTGTCCCATCACCATAAACAGAAATAATTTTTTTAAAAATATAAAAAAATAGTTTTTCTTGAATTTTCTTTTGTCACGTGATCATTACTAATTATTCCAATTAAATAGAATTGATTAATTTATATCAATTAAAAATTAATTAATTGGACATGTGCATCAGTTACAAAGAAGGGCTTGCTAAAAATTAATACCTATTTATTTTTTTTAACTGCTTAAATGTGTCATTTAAGTAACCAGTTATAATACATAAAAAAAATTGTGCAACTTAGTCATGAATCAGAGGAGCTGTCAAAGTGTGCTGCTGTGGGTTTTAGGCCGTGATTACACTATAAAGTTTGATAAAATACCTTTTACAAAACTTTAGAAAAAACAGCCAATAAGCCTAATGTTTACATTTGCAAAAATGTAACGGATGCTCGTATTGGTTGCAATTTCAAAGTTTTATAAAAAAAATTTTATAAGACTTTTATATTGTAATCCCGACTTTCAGAACATTTTTGATATGCGTGCCGCTTAAAATCTAACCCCAGATCACACATCCCACTTTTACGGGACATCTCATCCGTTTTTCCTACGATGTTTTGGCTATTCTCTTGTTTTTCATAAAAATGTTTGTTTTGTCACCTTTTCTACTCTCATTGAATGTGTTCAAATGAAAAACGAACCGAAAACGCATTGAATAAACATGATCTTCGTGCTGTGTTACTGCATAGGCCTCGGAGATTCAAGGGCATAGGCGTCCTCGTGGTATTTAGATTTAGTATTATGATTTCTTTTCAAGAGCAAGTATAGCAATCGTTGGGTAATATGAGCTAGATAGGGACAAATAATACTGTATCATTTTACCCAGGGGCCGATAATGCTATCACAAGATGTGCTCTTTGTTTTATTTATTTATTTACAATAACCCCAGAAGGCATGAAATTCACTTACACTGGAACAATAATAATGAATAAGTAATTAAAATAATTAGAAATAATAGTCAGAAAAAGGATAGCACTTCGCATACGGAGCCACGTCGAAATCCTCAATAGCGGAAGCGAATCTTGCGTAGGAGGCGCGCACAAGTTCTGATGGCAGACTGTTCCATATTCTCGCCACACGGCATCTGTATCTGTGGAAAACGCAATTTGTTCTGGCCGTTGTTATTCTTATTTGGAAGCGATGCCTCCGTAGGTTAACTCGCCTGCCTATGATCTCGAAGAAAGGTTCTTTCAATGGTATATAAACATTTTTATGGACTAGTTTTTGGCACATCTTCAGATCTGCAGTAATTCTACGCCATTCCAGTGAGTGCATACCCAGAAATATAAGTCTCTGGCAATAAGAAGTTTTTAAAGAGTTTTCTGGAAAAGTTTCAGAAAAGTTCTTTTATAAAATTTCACAAATGCAACCAATAAGGGCATCGGTTGCATTTCAGCAAATGTAAATAATACGCTTATTGGTTGTTTTTTTTTTCAATGTTTGTAAAATATCTTCTATCAAACTTTTATAGTGTAGTCCAGGCCTAAGAAAAGAAATTGAACGAGAATTTTCTCATAACCATTGTTAAAAATGCCTATCGCACCGAATATAGATTTGGTAGAGTACTACTAAGAAAAGTATTTGAAAACTAAATAGAATTTTCTCCAACTCTTTTGTAGGAAAACTTCGAGTGTCACTCCTGCTACCATGGCGTGCCACGGGTTGGCCACCCCGGTTTTAAAGGTTTAAATTAAATTATTTTTCAACATCAACAGACAATACAGACAACACTCCAGATATAAGCGCCTCTATCACCTTCGTAAATTACAAATTCACCCAAAGTGATCTTCGGCTCATCACAGTTATGATTCTCACCCGGGTCACCCCACAGTGGCAAAGTAAGCATAATACAGTATATTTAATAATCGGTGGTGTACCTGTGAGATCGCATCTCTATTGTAGAATATGGTCCCACATGTACGTCAACCGATTATTGAAACTCAAATGCTTGGATCTTGGCGTTGGATAAGTGATTATAGGTCAATATCCGCCATATATGAGGAACAAGCGAAGGGAAGGCTGAAGAGAATCAAGTGGTAAGATATTATATGTGATTACAAGATTTTTAAAACTCATATAAAAAAAAATTGGTTTTTTTTTATCAATTATTTTATTTTTTTTTCAAAATAGGCAATTTGCCAAACGAAGTGATGGAAAAAATAGGAAAAAAATTGCCCATGTGTGTTGTGGCTAAGCTTTATAGGCAATTTGTGTTTGAAAAGGCAGTATGGGAATAACGTAGTAAATTATTTTCGTTATTAATAATGATGAATGTGGATAGTTTCCGCTGTTCGAACGAGAATAGCTCAAATAATGGCCAGGGTGGGAATTCTGCACCCATCCCCCAAAGTGCGCCGCACTGCGCCAAAATTAACATCTTGCGCCAACCTGGTCCAATAGTATATTTTCACATTTTTCTGTTCCAAATAGCCAAAATAGCAAATTCTGCCTCAGTATCCCGGAATTTCGGAAAAAAAGCCAGAAAATTTTTGTTCCTGCTTGCCGCGAAACGATTCTTTCCGAGATTGCGTGTTTTACTACTCTGTAGTCTTCAGCACCACCGCCTCACATCTTCCGTAGCAGGCCCGTCATTTGGGGGGTCGGGGGCAAACCCCGCCCCCCTGGCTTTTGAAAATACACTAAAAGTGGTGTATATATATATATATATAGGGACTTATTGACTCAAACTTATATATATATATATATATATATAAACATACATTGAGTACATGTTCTTTGCTCTCCCTGGAAAAAGTTGAAACGACGGCCGGCCTGTTCTGTAGTCATGCTATCTCGTAACCTTGAAAAAATAGTGGTCTCGGTCGGAAATTAGTTTGACTACACTGTATAGTGCAGTGTTGAGAAAAAAACTCGTGCGCTAATCGTGTGTAAGCACTACAAAGATATTTTTTACATTTGAACGAAATGGGACCGATTCGTCACATTTACCGATACGAAATGGCGATTATGCATAATAACTCGCAGATATGATGAATTTAGTACGATTTATCAAATTTACCAACGACGCTTGAGTATTTTGCACAATCATCGGTAAAAGTCATAAATCTATCAAACTTATATAAATGGTCGGCAATTATGCATAATAACCAGATTTACCACATTTACCGTAACATAAAACGGTTCTCTTTATTTCCTAGACAAGAGAAACCCTAAGAATTTCAACTTTTAAAAAAAGGCAAGTTGCATTAGAAAAAACTAATGCCCATGTTCTAATTTTATTTACACTACTGAGCAAGTTGGAAAAAATAATGTTGCGTCGAATGAAAAAAAAGAAGCAGCAAAATTTTTTAACAATTATATTATTGCTGGCCACCGTAAATGCAACACCCTGAAGGAAGCATGCAAATAATATGAAATTTACAACATGCATTAGCGGAGGTGAGATATGCAAATGATTAGAATTTCAGCGCAGACGCACATCACGCGCGCCTGTGGCGCTACTTCAAAGCACTATTTAAGGCTTGGAGATTTCGACGATTTGAAGTACGGCAATTGTGTTTTTCTTGTGGGTTTTTCAAAAAAACGATCAATTATGCCTCGTAGAAAACAGCGATCATCTTTTGATCAAGTATCCGAGTTCGACAGAGGAAGGATAGTGGCCTACCGAGATTGTGGATTATCTTTCAGGGAAATCGGTAGTCGTGTTGGACGAAACCAAACAACTGTAATGCGGATATGTGATCGTTGGACAGTGGCGTCGGAGCTGGGGGTGCTGTGGATGCTCGAGCACCCACGGAAGTTTGCAGAACGGGTTCGAGCACCCACAGAATTGATTCAAAAATCGAAATTTCAAAAGACGGGCACCCACAGGTTCGAAACACTTCCGACGCCCCTGTCGTTGGATGCAGGAGGGTACGACGGACCGACGTGTTCGATCGCATCCACCTCAGTGCACCACTTCATGTGATGACAGGCGTATTGTGCGTATGGCAGTGACGGATCGCTCAGCCACATCACGAACCATAGCACAGCACATTCAGTCTGTACCGCATCATCCAGTGTCTGCGCGTACCATTCGACGCCGTTTACAGCAGAGTGGTCTGTCCGCAAGACGTCCATTGCTTCGTCTACCCTTGACGCAGAACCACAGACGTCTCCGCCGCCAATGGTGCGATGAAAGAAGGATGTGGACGGCACAATGGAATGAAATTGTCTTTACTGACGAGTCACGCTTCTGTCTGCAACACCACGATGGTCGGATTCGAGTCTGGAGACACCGTGGAGAGAGGATGCTGAACAGCTGCGTTATGCACCGCCACACTGGTCCTGCACCGGGTATTGTGGTATGGGGCGGTATTGGATATCACTCTCGCACTCCTCTAGTACGCATTGCCGGTACTTTAAAAAGCCAGCGCTACATCTCCGAGGTGTTGGAGCCAGTTGTCCTTCCTTACCTTCAGGGCTTGCCCACAGCCATATTTCAACAGGATAATGCGCGACCACACGTGGCACGCATTGTCCAAAGGTTCTTCGTCAATCGCCAGATTGAATTGCTTCCCTGATCAGCTCGCTATCCGGATCTTTCGCCGATAGAAAACATGTGGTCCATGGTTGCTCAACGATTGACCCAGATTACATCCCCAGCTGCCACACCAGATCAACTTTGGCAACGCGTGGAAGCTGCTTGGTCTGCTGTACCCCAAGAACACATCCAAAGTCTCTTTGAATCAATGCCGAGGCGTGTGGCAGCGGTGATCTCCAACAATGGCGGCTACTCTGGCTACTGATTTTGGCAGGAACCACACTTCACAGAAGTCTATGAATTTAATCATTTGATGCTTGGTCAAAATTTTATCTACAAAATAAATATTGTAGTGATATCTCTTGTCTTTCTTGGTGTTGCAATTTGGGTGGCCAGCAGTGTATATAAGAAACTGCTGGCAATTTTTCAATCTCTATTTTGCCAACCTAGATGGTGCTACAGTCCATAAGCAACACCCACATCTTGTTTCTCTTTTTAGTGACGTAATTCTGATATTGCAGCTTTGGCAGAGTTGCCAGATTGGCGGTTTTCCCGCCAAATTGGGCTGGTTTGAAAACGGTTCGGCGGGAATTTTGTGGCTTTGGCGGGTGGCGGTTTTTTGGGCGGTTTTTCTAAAATTGTGTTCTCATGGCGAATTTCTCTCTATTTTTCTTTGCTTGACGGCAAAGAAGTTTTTATTTTTCACTTCAGTCCCCACCTCATGTTGTGTTTTCTTCCTGACAAGGCAGAAGGGGTCCTTGATCAGTGGTTTTCAACCTTTATGATACCGCGGCCAATCGGATATAATATATCCAATGTAGTATAGGGAAGTAGTATATCCAATACTATAAGGGAAATGGGTGACTTCAGTGACGTCAGGAGCTTCGCGCAGAGCCCTTCTGCTACAGAAGGCCCTGTGGTTGGGAAACACAGTATCTAGACCACAGAAGCCTGTGAAAGAAACCGTAGCCTCCACAAGCGTGGAGCTGACAGGGCTCAAACCCGGCCTCAAGAGAAGAGAGACCTCAGAAAAACTAGAGGTAGTTGTATTTTTCGGGGATTTTCCATGAAGGGAATCACTTGGCTCTCGGGGCCCCATGATGCTCTGCCAGGCCCTGCCAGGAACCCAGAAGAGTTCTTGAATTTTTTGTTTACTAGACCGTGAAAAATCTGGTCTGGGACCATACCTAATTTTTAAAATCTCTATGCACAATTTGAGGCAGTGCCGTCTTGACGCATAGGCCAACTCGGGCACGTCACGGAGGCCTTGAATGAACAGCGGGGGGAGCGGGGGGGGGGGATAAAAATGAGATATGGTTAAGATTTGCGAGATTAAGCATGTGAATTGGTAAGTAGGCATTTGCAGTCTGGATAGAGGGCTGAGCAAAATCAATCTTGATGCTTTTAAGACGGCCCGACTCCAGGCCATCTCTGGGCCGTTTTTCCAGGAGAGAGAATGCGTAGCCCTGACTTTCGCAACTTTTCAAAATCAATTTATTCAGTAAAAAAACATATTTTTTACGAAAAAGTGAAAAGTGGAAGGGAGTTATAGTGACTATAACAAGAAAAGAGTGCTATAAGCCACACCTTTGCAGGCTAGAATATAGTCAAACTGTAGCTCGCTTGTTGCTTCATAGATGGCAGCACAAGTTCAAATATTTTGGGCTACTTTTTGGCTATTTTTGAAGAGGATTTTGGCTGGAAATTTTTTTAGGACCTGGCAACTCTGAGCTTTGGCTAGAGAGTCTCTGCTCTCTCGTTTCCAAGATTACCTACATGGGCTTTGGTCCAACCTAGGAAAATTTTTGGGTTATTTAGTAGACGCCGCCTCAATACACGTACTATTGTGTTTCTATTTGTTGGATCTAGAAGTGCTTGAAGGGAGGAGCGGCTATCAGTTATTATTAAAACTCGTTCTTCTGCTCCCTTTGCGTATTGTGCAGCTGCTTCTATAGCTAACAATTCTGCTTGGAAGTTACTATTGTTTTTATCTAGCGCTGCTTGCCACGTTTGCTTTTCTGTATTGTTTGTGTATACACAATAGGCTGCCCCAGCACCTTCATCGGTTTTGGAGCCATCTGTGTATATGTGGGTGTTCGCTAGTTTTATATCGTGGCCGTCAATCGAAATTTGATTGGGGATAGTCGAGCAGGAGGGGTGGTGGTGCCAGCCATGCTCCCGTGCTTCAAAGTTATTGGGGTCAAAGTCTAGAAGTTCTGGTTGAATGTTGCTTCTAAACCTAACTGCGTTTGTGTAGACTGCTTCCATTTGGAGCTTTAGGTGTAGTGGGCAGTTGCCTGTGATCACTAGGAGTCCGAGCGAGCTGTTGTGTCATAGGGGAACCCATAGGCTCCGGTTATTGTTAAAAGAAATTTCCTCTGTGCGCTATCTAAGGCCTGTTGTGTTTTTTTGGTTGGATGCTTATACCAAGCACCAAGCTGAGGTGCCATGGGCTAAGAATCTCTCGACTACCGTCTTGTAGATGGTGTTCCTAATGCTTTGTGAGATGCCCCAGGATTTTCCTGCTATTTTAGTTAGTTTAAAATGGAAGCGAGAGTCGCTTTTAGTTTGCGTTCATTGATGTGTGATTCCCAGCCAAGGTCTTGTTGAATGATTACGCCTAAATATTTGAGATTGTTTACACATTTAATATTTTTACCATTAATTTTGATCTTAGGGGGATATTTATTTCTTGTGAAACAGAGAGATTGCGTTTTTTCTGTTGAGAGTTTGAGGTTATGTTCATTAAGCCAATTCGAAAAATCGTTAAGAATTTTAGTTGCCTTTGTCGCTAGCTGTGATACATTAACTGACCCTATCACAAAGGCAAAGTCATCAGCAAAGGCCTGGATATGGGCATCTTCCGGGAGGGGGATTTTTAGGGCTTGATTGGCCACAAGATTCCACAAAGCTGGCTCGCTACACGAACCCTGTGGATAGCCAATATCCTGTTTTCTAACCACCAGGTCTTCCGGTGTTGTGATTAAGACATGTCTATTTGCGAGGAGGTCCGAAAACATTGATTTAATGTTGTTAGGGAGGGGAGCTTTGGACAGTTCTTGGTTTATTGAGGAATAGGTCAGGTTGTTAAAAGCTCCTTTAATATCGATACTTATAAAGGCGACGTCCAGTTCTTTGCTCTTGAATTCGTTAATTTTAGTGAGTATTAGGTTGAGGGCATCATCTATAGAATTACCTGACCTAAAGCCGAATTGAAGGTTAGAGTTACAGTTTTTAGATTCCAAGTGAAAGTTGAGTCTTTGAGTCAAAAGTTTTTCAAGACACATTTACCTCCTACGGGCAAAAGGTTATTGGACGATACAAGTCGATTACATCTGGTTTTTATATGGTTTTTGGAAGAGTACTATTTGCCCTATCTTAAAGATGTTGGGGAATGTTTTTAGTTCAAGGCATTTGTTGAACAGCGTGAGGAAAAGAGTTGGGTATTGTTTGTGTACAGCTATCTGGGGAGGCTTTTTGCATTCTAAGCTGTAGAGCTTTGAGTTTATTTTGCGCGGCATTTACTTGGGGGGTCCACCAGGAGGTTTTGATATTAAGTTTGGATGTTTTCTTTTTGAGAGATTTATGGCAAGCCTGGAAAATTAAGTTTTCCAACGCTTCCGTTTTGGTATTGAGATCCTCCGAGGTGTGGCAATTATTAATTAAAGTTATTAATTTGGGGATGTCCCTGAGAGATGCTTGTTAATTTTAGAGAGACCAAATTTACTTTTGAATCTTGTGAGTGAGATAGCGTTGGCAGAGATGTTAAGTTCTATCAGAATGTATTTATGATGGCGGGCTGAGAAGTCTGTTGTTATATTTCTATTTAGACATTGCACTAGTTCTGTGTTTGTTGAGAGAGTTAGGTCAGGCCAGCCTTTTTGTCGCCATGAACATATGACAGTGGGTCTGAGTTTGAGTGATGAAGAAAAAGATCATGTCCGCCAATGAATTGATCTATCTCTTTGCCTCTACCGTTAAGCCTCGGATAGTTCCATAGCGGATTTTGCCCGTTTAGATCAGACCCGATCAATGCTTTCATCCGGTTTGATTGCATCGAGGATAATTGCAATTTCAGCGAGTGTTTCTTTCAGGTCACCATGGGGAGGGGCGCAGGCTAAAATCAGAGTAAGAGGCTTGTTGTCGAAAGAAAGTTTAACGGCGACGGTGTGATTAAGGGTCTCCATTAAAATTGGTTTTATGTTTTGGTTAGGACAGATTATCGCAGCTTTATTTTCTTTTGCGAGCCAGACCGACCATGAGTTTGGGATATTGGGTATTCTTTTATTGTAGATGTAGGGCTCCTGGATGAGGAATATGTCGATTTGGCATTTATTTGAGATTATTGGAAGTTTATCTATACCCGCTTTCGTGTGGTCGCAATCAAGTTGGATTAGTTTGATGCTAGATTTATTAATTAATTGTGTAGGAAAGAGGAGGGACATGACATCTGGCATTCTATTTGAGCTCATTTTGAAATTTAGGATGTAGTTTTGCATTAGCAAATTGTACTGAGGGAATTTTTTATTTAAAATATTAAGAGAATTATTTGTAGTTTATTTTCTTCCTCAGCCGTTCGGTTAAAGACTTGTAGCAATGACATGCCGAGGAAGATGCTCTGTGTCCTGTCGGATATTTTGTGTAGTGGTCGTCATTGCTCATTAAACAGTTGATTCACCTGACACGATCCTCCGTGCATGTGTATGTATTGTGCCTACCGGAGCAGGTGGCACAATACGATGTTTCTGACTGGCACTGGCCTGCAGTGTGTTTGTGGGATTGGCACCTTGTGCAGCGTCGTACTTGAATGTACTCGCGCACTCGATAACTTTCCCAGTGTATGAAAATTGATTTTGCCAGCAGAATGCGTTCTAGTACCCTACCAGAGACTGCCACTACATTGTGTGTTGTGTCTGGTTTGGTCGAGATTCTAGAATCTATGTTGATCTGCCCGGGTGCCTGCGCGATTGTATATAACGTCTATAACTATGGCGTCAATAACTTGTTGGTCAGTTGTATTACTCGGAACGCCATATATGATGAGTTTTGGTTGTGTTGTCATGGGGGTCTTCGCCTTCCATTCTGAGTTGTGTTGTTGTGTCAGCTTCTTTAGTAGTTGCTCGAGCCGGTTCTTGTCTTCCTCAGTGGGTAGGTCTATAGCTATACCACTCCTGATCGGTCTTACTTTTTGAATGTTGATGTTGTGTGCCGGTAGATCGACTTTGGCTCTCAGGAATGCCTTGAGCTTGGCCTGCTCGTTGTGTATGTGCTCATCGTCTATAGCCTCATCTTCAAGAATAGCCGTACTTTTTCGGAAATTTCAAAGGAAGACGCTTGATGGGGGAGAAAAACATCCCGTTGCGTCATTATTCTATAGCCTTTGTATTGAAAGCCATAAATTATTGCTTTCCCGATGGCTAAGGACAATTCCTGGATCCAGTCATTGTGGGATTCCAGCTTACCACTCTCTTGTTAAGTTCCACTGTTATCCCACAAAAAGAGTTTTTTTTCCTCCTTTCTATGGGTGCGGTAAAACCCCAAAACACGGAGGCTGACGAGTGTAGGTCGATTGCCCCCCACAATGAATCATTTGGGAGAAAACATTTTCACGGCCCGCGCGATTGCCCTCACCCCAATTTTAAAAACAGGCCGTTTGCCCTCAACCCGCCCTAATTTATTAACATGGTAGGTAGAAAATATATCTAAATTATTTTAGACAGATTATCCTTACTCGCGCCCCCAGCACACAAGCGAAACAATTTTCATCTTCCCTTTCTCTCATCATAACATGCCACAATTGGTAAAGGTTGTGAGGGATATCGTGAACTAGTTTTCATCTGAAAATAATCGGAGAAGAGGCATCTTTTTAATCGATAATTTCTCTGTATTCGATTATTTTATGAATGGGCGTGACTTATGAAAATAGTTTAGCATTCCTCAAATTGTTGAGAAATAATTTTTCGGATAAAAGAAACGATAGAAAGTAAAGACATCGGCAAAACTCATGTATCCGATATTAGAAAGTGTCATTTCAAGTCAAAGATATAGATGATGCTGAAAAACACAAACAAGTTTCATAGCTTGAAATTCACGGAGTTGGAAGAGAAAATCGTATTAACCGATATTTCAGTGTATGCGATTTTGTTGTAAGCGGGCGCGACTTACTTAAACATTATTGAAATAATAAATTTTAGAACATATTTGATAAAGCGAATTGTTTTCAGAAAGAAAGAAAAAATATCGTTTACGTACTCATAAAATCCGAAAATATTATCTGAAATCGACATTAGATGCCTCTAGTGAAACCGAAACAAATTTTGATTGATACGCGTAATTAACGAAACCGAAACTTAAAACGGACATTAATATAGTGATAATGATTCAGGTATGCATTGCTGTTGCAGAACGAAATTGTTCCGTCTCTGCAAGCACGTCACTGCCTTGCACGCACATTCTTTATGCATTCTCCCCCACACATTGCAGTGTGTGTTGAGAATGTTCTTAAAACACATTTTACAGAAGAACGTGTCATCAGCCGGCACTTCTCTAATCTATGGCATCCCTGATCCCCGAACCTTAATCCGTGCAATTTTTTGCTTTGGGGGCATTTGAAACACCTAGTAAGTCGTGACAATCCAAGAACTTTACCTGCCCTTAAATGCAGCTTTTCACGCCACGTGCTGAACATTTGCCGGCACACACTTCGGTCAATGTTGGAACATGCCTTTTTGCGATTTCACATGGTATCTGAAAATGATGGCCATCATGGGGAACATGTTTTGTTGTAGCTGTAAACGTTTAAAACTGTAAACGTTTGCCTAATTCTTAGTAAAACGTCCTTTGGTGGCGACATGTGCAACTAATTGTTCCCCCTGAAACAAATTCCCATAGCTTCATGAACTCCTCCATAAATTTTCACAATTTTCTGATGACTGGTTTCGCACGTAGGTTACTTTATTTTTTTATTTTATTAATTTGACAATGCACAAATATACATATGAAATTGAACGCGCACACAAACAATAAAGACATCTGTGTGGTCCCAAGGGACAATTGTTCTTCCAGGAAGCCTATAAGATTTATATCTTCTCTGTTTACGCAAGCAAAATAAGAGAGAAAAAAAATTAAATAAGAAAAAATAATAGTAAAAGAAATACAATGATAATACATATACTATATACATACTTTTCTCTTCCTTTGAATATTTCTATTTGTTTAGCCGCGAATTTCAAAAAAAGTACATTACAATGTTATTAGTTTTTCTATTTGCATGAAGACATAAAGCAATGAGATAAAATTTATCAGAGAAAAAATATAAAATAGAGTATTGTAATTTCAGAATTGTGAAGGTTTCGCAAAAAGTTCAAGAATTATATACGTATATTGTAGGTGATTCAGTGTGCAAGACATAATTTATGTAATAGTGTCTAGATATGCTATTAGCAGGACATGTGAAGATGAAATAGAGCAATCAAACCATTTCATAATGCTAGGAAAATATCATTTTCATTATTTCAGACGTTTTTACATATTGATATATTTCATACTTTTTGTTAGCGTTGTTAGTTGTTTGGTACTCCGATTGGAAAAAATTCATTATTTTAGGTGCATTGAAAGAGAAACTTTTCTGGAAGAGATGTTTTCAGTTTTTGGTATTTGATATTCGTTAGAAGTCTTACCAAGGTTCTATTTGTTTTTCTAAACAACCATTCATTGTTTCTTGTTAAGAAAATCATTCTGTAAATATATAGCTGTCTGATGTTAAAAATACAGCTATTTATATTATTATTGTTTTCACGATATGTGTCCATTATCATACTTCTTATTTTATTATATATGTTGCTTAGTTTTTCAATGTTGGTTTGGTATGCACCTCCCCAAGCACATAAGCCATAGGTTATTATAGAGAAAACACAAGCATTGAAAATATCTTTTAGAAAGTCTGCATCTTTAGGTACTTCAATCTATATATTAGGACTGTGTGCAATCTAAGTTTTTTGACAAGTTTGTTGCAATGAGCGCTCCATTTTAGGTCATCTTGAATGATTATTCCTAGATATTCATACTCGCAAACTCTTTCTATGAGTTCACAATTACATTGTTCTTGTGGGTGACAGCTATGGATTTTAACGTGAATTTCAGTGTCATGATGAATGCTTCGTGTTTTTATGCATTGATATTTTGTTTTACTAATGTTTAGTTTATTTTTCGTCATCCACTGATTGATATTTCTAAGGTCATTTTCAATTTTTATTAAAAGATTAGTTATACAGTCATCTTCTATATATAATGCTGTATCGTCTGCAAATGAGATTGGCTCTCCGTTCAGGTGCATTTTGCAGAAGTCATTTATATAAATATAGAATAATGTGGGACCCAACACTAATCCCTAAGAAACACCTTTTTTGGTTTCGTGGTAATCACTAATTTTCTTATTTATAGTAACATCTTGGTGTCTATGTAAATAATAAGTTTTGAACCATTCAAGTACATGTCCCCTGACTCCAGCCTTATGTAATTTTATTGTTAATATATTTAAGTCTACGTTATCAAATGCTTGCTTTAAATCCAGATAGACTATTATGCAATATTTGTTATTATTATAACCATTATTTAGATAATTAAAGACTTTTAATATAGCCATTTCAGTATTTTTGTTTTGCTGGAATCCATACTGGTTGCATGCAATAAAGTTTTTATGGTTTAAGACGCTAATTAGTTGCCCATTCATATGTTTTTCAACTTGTTTTGAACTTAAGTTCATCGTAAAAATGACTTTTATTTACTGAAGAATCAATTAGGTTTTTCAAGAGAGAGAGAGATCTCAATGTGGTATAGTGCAATAATTTTCAACATTTTTGGTGTTAGCCCGTCATACCCACTTGATTTATGTTCATTTAAATCATTTATTAATTTTTTCAAAGTGGGTATTTCGATTTCCAATGCTGACCATTGAATTTGAAACACAGTCATTGTCATCTTCATACATGTGTTCATTATCTTCTCTATCCAATAGATTTCTCTAGTAATAGATTCCTGTATATAAGGGCACAAAGCCACCAACAGCCATTATATCTAAGTAATTAGAGATTTCGCCGTTATTGTTATCAAGTATATTTATATTTATATCACCAACAATTAACATATTTTGTCTTGTGTTTTGAATAAGTATCTTAAGCTCATCATTAAATTGGGATATGGTGAAAGAATGTGATCTATAGAGTAATAACACATCAACATCATGATCTGGGAAGTTTATCCATACACTTTCTGCCGTTTTGAATTTGCTAGGTTTTTTAGTACTTCTAAGGGCTTCATTTACATACATAATGACTCCGTCTGATTTATTGTATGTTCTACAATCAGAATATGAATAGTAGTCAGTAATGCATTCATAATTAGTAATGTTATAACTGAACAGTTCATCCCCCTTCACCCATATTTCTGACATATTATATATATTTGAACTAACAAGGGCGGCCCTATCTTCGTCAACCTATTTCGACCATTTTTAGTGCCTAAACTTCCGCGGTGGCGCAGTAGCCCAGGTCGATAAGATACTTACCTAAAGTACCAAAGGATGTTTAGAGGTGCCGCGAGTTCGGTACCCGGTTCGTCCTTGTATTAGTCCTTGTAAATTAGGAACAACAGAAACGGCGACAGGATCACATAAAAAATTGCTACTGCAGGGAGTCCCCCTTCGAGGGGTTAGCGCACCAGCCTCTCGACGAGTATAAAAACAAGCCTGCCGTTCGGAATCGGCAATAAATTGTAGGTCCCGGTCTAATTAGCGCTCGTGTGCAGAAAATGACCAATGATCAATTTGGGCATTATGCATATCCACCGGTAAGATTGATAAATTTATCAAACTCAACAAGACGATTGGTAAGTAGTGGCGCTGATATAAAGAAAACACTAAAGGGGCTGAAAATTGCTGGTCGTCTCGTATATACGGGACTCTGGCACCTACGCAGGAAAAGGAAAGTGCATTGCATTGTTTTTTCAGAAATTATTTGGGGTGGGCTCAGCCCTTTTAGAAAATTTATTGGAGGGACTCAAATGGCCTCATCCCGTGGGTTCCGGCGCCTATGTTGGTAGGTATGCATTATAACCGGATACTATGTATAATTAACGATTTATCGCATTACCGTGATATATAGATTATAATCTATCATGCTGACGGAACTTGTAATTTTAAGTTACCTCGACATGATCTTGGGCTATTCGGAGCTGTGACTTATCCGGTTATCTGATGCGTTTGATGATTTGCGATGAAAATGTAAGCTCGTAGCTCTTTTATAAGATACAAGTTTACAAATTCATCTCAAATTGCCGAAACTCAAAATCTTAGATCATGGAACTGGATTAAAGGTGTGGATGAACATTAGCCCAATACAATCTGTCGTGCTGTAATGGATCTGCGAGACACCGAAAAATCAAGGCCTATACGTGGTAAGTTATTTTATCTTATTTATAATTCATGAAACACATTGAAAAACATCTCTCCCACTAACCAACTGTTCATAATATGTTCATTGGCAGTAGCCTATTTACAGGGGGTTTGGCGGGCTGCAGCCCAGGGCGGCAAATGTGAGAAATAAATGGACAAGAAAGTTTGTAGAATGGGAGAAGAATTGGTGAAATTTCTCTAACCCTCGGTAAATCCGCCTCTGCCCAGACAGCGAGAGACTAGGTCACGGACTGACCAAAAGAGTGACCTAGTAAATTTGCAAGCACGTGAGCGAGCAAAAAGGGCGACGTAGAGCGTGAAGAAGCATGTGTGAAGGACCAAATGAGTGGCCTACAGAGCGTGAGCAAGCATGTAAATGACCAAACGAGTGACCCGCAGAGCGTGAGCAAGCATGTGCATGACCAGACGAGTGACTTACAGCGCAAGAGACCAGTTCAGTGATGGATCTTAGAGCGTGTGCAAGTATGTGAGTGACTAAAACATTGTGCAGAATGACTAAAAGAGTGACTTCAGAGATACAGTGTACTTGCAGGAGTCGGAGGGAGGGGGAGGCCAACTGGGTTATAGCACAGGGTGGAGAATTCGAGGAAAGAGTAGTCAAGAAATTAGACAAGAATGGGAGAAGGGCGGCAAAATTTGAATAACCCTCAATAAATCCCCTTCTGCCCAGACGGCGAGAGACTAGGTCACGGACTGACCAAAAGAGTGGCCTAGGAAGTTTGCAAGCACGTGAGTGAGCAAAAAAAGTGACGTAGAGCGTGAAGAAACATGTGAATGACCAAACGAGTAACCTGCAGAGCGTGAGCAAGCATGTCAATGATCAAATGAGTGACCTGCAAAACCTGAGCAAGCATGTCAATCACCAAACGAGTTACTACAGAGCGTGAGCAAATGATCAAATGAGTGACCTGAAGAGCGTGAGGAAGCATGTCAATGACCAAACGAGTGACTTCAGATCGTGAGCAGGAATGTGAATGAGGGACCAACAGAGCGTGAGCAAGCATGTGCATGACCAGACAAGTGACTTACAGCGCAAGGGACTAGTTCAACGAGTGACCTTTGAGCGGGTGCAAGAATAAGGTAAACCAAAGCAGTGTGCAAGTATGGTGAGTGACCAAAGCAGTGTGCAAGTATGTGAGTGACAAACTACGTGCAAGTATGTGAGTGACAAACTACGTGCAAGTATGTGAGTGACAAACTACGTGCAAATATGTGAGTAACAAACGGTGTGCAAAATGCGGCTTTACGCGAGCCGCACGCACGCACACACACACCTCTGCCCAGACGGTAGAAGGACCAGGTGAGTGACGGAAAACTTGCCTTAGAGAGTTTCATGCATGTGGTATGAGCAAAGAGTGACCTACAGAGGGAGGAACCATGTCAGTGAGTGGCCTAGATAACCAAAAGAGTGATCCAGAGCATGTGGCAAGCTAGTGAATGACCAAAACAGTGGTGCATCATGTGCAGTATAGGAATGACCAAAAAGAATTACCTAGAGCAGCGTTTCTCAACCGGTGGTCCGCGGTGCCCTTGGGGCTCCGTGTGCACTTCCCAGGGGCTCCGCGGCGACACAAGGAAAATGAAATAAATAAGTAAATTTAACAGATAAATGAAAAAAATATACCTACGGGGTTCCGGCATAAAAATTATATACAAAAAGGGCTCCTCGAGTCGAATATGGCTCCGATATAAAAATTATGTACACAAAAGGGCTTCGCGAGTCAAGAAAGGTAGAGAAGCGCTGACCTAGAGCATGTGTAAACGTGTCAAAAGAGTGACCCATAAAGCGAGGAACCACGTCCGGGACCAGCCAAAAGAGTAACCTAGAGCGTGTGCAAGCACTGATCAAAACAGTGTGCAAGCATGTGAGTGATCAAAACAGTGTGCAAGCATGTGAGTGATCAAAACAGTGTGCAAGCATGTGAGTGATCAAAACAGTGTGCAAGCATGTGAGTGATCAAAACAGTGTGCAAGCATGTGAGTGATCAAAACAGTGTGCAAGCATGTGAGTGACCAAGCTTGCACGACGTTATAATTTTACCAGGAGCAAATTTCCTACTCTAGAAGAAATTTAGGGCTGGCTAAGGTGGTCTCACGACCCTTAAACTCGAATTTTCGAAAATGACTACGAAAATATTTCATTAAATACTAAATACTTCGTGACAGTTGGTTAATTTTTTCTTTCATAATACAGTCGAATCCCGTTATAACGAACTCCAAGAGGCCGGAGAAATCACTTCGGTATAACGAAATTTTGTTATAAAGGAATTCCAGGTTTTTGTATTGTTTCTATTCAACTTTATGTGAGGAGGGGAGTAGAAAAGTTCGTTCCAGTCATCTTCAACCTGCTGCTCGTGAGCACCGTGGTGCTCCCCGAAGTACCCAGAGTGCTAGATGCTCATGTCCAATTTCGTGCTCGCGAGCACTTGATCAACGCGTTCCAATTAAACACCTTAGAGGAATTGCATTTAAGTGAAATCATTGTCGTTTAATGCATTCGTTTGTTAAACTTGCCGTAAGGGTGCTCTTCTTTTGATGATGGTTACAGGCAGTGCAACTGGTAAAAGGTTGAGGCCCTCTGGTTTACACCATAATTTATTATTTCTTTCTTTTATTATGAAACAAAAAATTTACCGATTGTCATGAAATTTTTAGCATTTTATTCGCAATCGAATGAAATATTTTTGAGTGATTTTTGAAAATTTGACTTTAAGGGTCGTGAGACCCCTTAAACCAGGGATTCTTAACCTTTTTTCAATCGCGTACCAAAATGAACAACTAGAAAATCTTCGCGACCCTTGAGACTATTTGTTTTTCGAAATTAGTGAAACCATTGGCGCAATAAGTGCATTTGTAACAGGACTGAATGCAAGTTGATTTGTAAGACGAAGGAAGCCGACGAAGTAAGACCAGGAAGCCGCTGGGAATCAAGTTTGGATCGTGACCCATAGCTCAAGAATCTCCGGCTGTTAGTAGGTTCGGAAGACCCAACTCAGAAGCCCTGAGATACCTCAAAGAAGTGCATTTGAAAGACCCATATAGGAAACCCCTGAGAATCAGGGTTGTGTCGTGACTCATAGCTCAAGAATCTCTAGCTTAGTGGATTCGAAAAAAACATCTCGAAAGCCTCTGCGAATAAGGTTTGTGTCATTATATAGCTTAAGAGCACCCCTTCCTAACTTGAAAAACCCATCTAGAAAGCCCCGGCGACGCAATTTTGGGTCACGACCCACAGGGTAAGAACCCCCTGCCTTAAACCATCTTAATACATATTTCTAATCAAATATGTTAAGAGTTATCCAAAACTACTCAAACGCTCTTAAATCAACTCTCAATAACTTGAGACTACCTGACATTTTTAACCTTTGAGCGGTCCAGAGGTTTTTTATCGGTACATCGTTGGTACAGTTCGTACATTGTAGCGCCTCCTCCCGCAATAGAGAAGGCCTCTATGTTTCTGCTTGCATTTTTGAATAACTTCCAAGTTTAATTTGGAAGAAAAATTCACAGGAGATTTCTTGTAATCTTAAAGGCCATCCTTATACCAATGAATTATCGTTTTTTGAGTTCGTATTATCGTAGATTCGTTTGTCGAATCCACCTCGACATAGGACCGTGAAAGTTTAATTTTATGCTCTGTCATCAGTTTTGTACATCACAAGATCACTCAACGTGATCTACGATTCGTCGACTTATTTTGTCTTTACCGTGAAGTAGAAATACGATTGTGATAATTAAAGCTGTAACTGTTAGTTTGTGTGGCTCTATTGTAAAATACAATCTAATAGTTACATCTCTAATTGTCACAACACGAAAGCTTAGATCATGAAGTCAGATAAATGGTGATACGTATGGCCAATATTCTCGTTGGCATTCGTGATGGATCAGTGAGATTCACCATAGGGGGTAAGTTTTTTCAACTTTATCATTCGTAAAACCCATGAAATTTTGAAGTGCAATATTAATTCTCTGAAATTCCAGTTTTTGAAGTCTTCTTTGAGCCGTTTTCATAGCTCTGGCGAGTTTTTCAAGCAGGTTTGGCCAACCTTTTGCTAAGCCTAGACCTTTTCTTCTTTTGACCTTTTTATGTCGCATTTGATGTTGCGTTTTGTTTTTAAAAAAAATTCAATTAATTTTTTACGAAAATTTTTCGGTGAAATTAACATTTTTGGAAATTAAAGAGTCGAATGAGTGTCATAGTATATTTTTAAAATTTATTTACAAATTTAAATTTTTATGACTTTTCAAAAATGAAAATTTTTGGAAATTTTACCGTGATGTTCGATATGGAAATTTTGTTCGCATGACCATAAACAGAAATAAATATTTTAAAAATATAAAAAAAAATTGTTTTTCTTGAACTTTCTTTTGTCACGTGATCATTACTAATTATTTCAATTAAACAAAATTGGTTGATTTATATTAATTAAAATTGATTAATTGGACATGGGCGTCAATTACAAAGAGCATGTTAAATTAATATCCAATTTTTTTTAAACTCTTTAAATGTGTCATTTAAGTAACCAGTTATAATACATAAACAAATTGTGCAATTTAGTCCCGAATCAGAGGAGCTCTCAAAAATGGCTTTTATACCGGGATTACGCTAAAAGTTTGATAAAATATCTTTTATAAAACTTTAAAAAAACAACCAATAAGAATGTTGTTTACATTTACTCGAATGTAACGGATGCTCTTACTGGTTGCAATTTCCAAGTTTTATGAAAGAAACATTCTAAAACTTTTATAGTGTAATCCCGCGACTTTAAGTACGTTTTTGATGTGCGTGCCACTTAAAATCTAACCCCAGATCACACATCCCGCTTTTACGGGACATCTCATCCCTTTTTCCTACAATGTTATATGGGCTATATCTCTTGTTTTTCATAAAAATGTTTGTTTTGTCGCCTTTTCTACTCTCATTGAATGTTTTCTAATGAAAAACATACCGAAAACGCATTGAATAAACATGATCTTCGTGCTGTGTTACTGCATAGGCCTCGGAGATTCAAGGGCATAGGCGTCCTCGTGGTATTTAGATTTAGTATTATGATTTCTTTTCAAGAGCAAGTATAGCAATCGTTGGGTAATATGAGCTAGATAGGGACAAATAATACTGTATCATTTTACCCAGGGGCCGATAATGCTATCACAAGATGTGCTCTTTGTTTTATTTATTTATTTACAATAACCCCAGAAGGCATGAAATTCACTTACACTGGAACAATAATAATGAATAAGTAATTAAAATAATTAGAAATAATAGTCAGAAAAAGGATAGCACTTCGCATACGGAGCCACGTTGAAATCCTCAATAGCGGAAGCGAATCTTGCGTAGGAGGCGCGCACAAGTTCTGATGGCAGACTGTTCCATATTCTCGCCACACGGCATCTGTATCTGTGGAAAACGCAATTTGTTCTGGCCGTTGTTATTCTTATTTGGAAGCGATGCCTCCGTAGGTTAACTCGCCTGCCTATGATCTCGAAGAAAGGTTCTTTCAATGGTATATAAACAATTTTATGGACTATAGTCCGTTTCAGGTTAACTTTGCTGTGCAGAGAAAGGTAGAGAGTGTATTCTTTCGCCTCGCAAAATATAGTTCCCATATATCGGAGGCTTACGATGATCATTTATGCAGAATATTTCAATTTTTAAATGATTGAAAAAAAAAATACTGGAAAAATATTGTTGTGAATCGATCTCTTTATTCGTTTAAGAATTTTAAATTAGAAAAATATGAGTTACCATTACACGTAAAAAAAAAGATTTTTCTCAGTGAGATTGGCGAGAAATCAGCCATACCTTACCGTGACCGCGCATTGATACATTGGTTGAAAGGCTTTCGTTGTCATAGCAACGTGTGATGCGGTTCCCTCGTAGCTTCCCCTTCACTGCAAAGTTAACCTGAAACGAACTATAGTCTTTGGCACATCTTCAGATCTGCAGCGATTCTACGTCATTCCAGTGAGTGCAAACCCAGAAATATAAGTCTCTGGCAATAAGAAGTTTTTAAGGAGTTTTCTGGAAAAGTTTCAGAAAAGTTCTTTTATAAAATTTCACAAATGCAACCAATAAGGGCATCGGCTGCATTCCAGCAAATGTAAATAATACGCTTATTGGTTGTTTTTTTTTCAATGTTTGTAAAATATCTTTTATCAAACTTTTATAGTGTAGTCCAGGCCTAAGGAAAGAAATTGAACGAAAATTTTCTCATAATCATTGTTAAAAAGGCATAAAGGCCCTTGCCCGCGGACCAAATATGGCCCTGGGGGTATCTGCGGCCTGTCCTCCTCAAACCTAATTTTGTAAAAATGAGCTAAGCAGCACATTTACAGATCGCTTAAGTGTTCCGTTGTACATTTACAGATCGCTTAAGTGTCCCGTGGTGCATTTACAGATCGCTTAAGTGTCCCGTGGTGCATTTACAGATCGCTTAAGTGTCCCGTGGTACATTTCCAAAGCATTTAAGCGGCCCGCGGCACATTTTCAGATCACTTAAATGACTCGGGACACAGTTCCAGAACACTTGAGCGATCCGTGACACATTTAGAGATCCCTTGAGTGACATGTGACGTAGTTTTAGAGCACTTAAGTGGCCCCCAATGCGGTTTTACATCACTCAAGTTACTCGCGGCACATTCTCAGATTATTTATGTGATCTGCGGCATATAATTACGAATCAATCACTTGAGTGATGCGTGGCACAGTTCCAGAGCACATGGATCTGCGAAACATTTAGAGATCACTAAAGTGTCTGTGTAGGGCCCTTATCAATAGTGGGGAATGTTACTTCAAGTGCCCACAAACTATCGAAAGGTTTTTCTCATTTTTGGCGAACCCAGCAAGATGGCATTAAAAATATTTCATATTTTCATAAAGGGTGGTTGATGACGTAAGCATTATCCAAACCCCCCCCCCCCATCGATGATGACATAATACTTGAACGGCTTCAAAGTCATTTTTCAGGCCCACAAACCATTGCTGCTTGACTGGGTTTTTTTTTTTTTTTTGCATTTCGATCATTTGCCCGGCTCTGGTGAACTTTTGGAGTAGCGTATCGTTCAAGTCGGTTCGTAACTGGTATGTATATATGTTAGTTACTGCCAAAGCCCGAAGAGAGGTCAATTCGCGACGGGGACGGCTACTTCGTGAATTGGCCAAGACTTTTGGCCAAAGTCCGAATTGCAGAAATGATTAAAACTTTGGCCGGCCATTTCGCGAAGTGGCCGGAGATCCCTGGCCAAAGCTCGATGTGCTGATGAAAGGCGGCCCGGTAGGAGCCAAATCCATTTTTTTAATCGCCAACGTGTGATACATGTCTATGTATAGCAGCTGTACTGGATTAGTTCCATTTGACAAGAAAAAAAATGATATTTGAGAGAAAAAAATTATAAAAATAATTATATGGACATATAGTTTTTTTTTTTCTGCCAAATTTTGGAGAAAAAGAATGACCAAAGCATCGCATGACTGCGGTTTGACTTACGTGGACATAATTATCACGAAAAAATACGCCAACTTGACGATGATCCCGAATCATGTTTTTTGTTATCGGACTTTGGTCAGGGATTGCCAGCGACTTCACGAAGTAGCCAGCCGATGTCCGAAATTCGAACATTGGCCTGGTCAATATTTAACGAAATTGGCCAATTTCGGGCTTTGGCAGTAACATGTATGCAAAATTTGGTGGAGATTGGTCTAAAATTGAAGACTTGTATAGAGAACATGAACTTAAGAAAATCAATTTTGTACATATAGATCTCAATTTGTGTTAATTTAAAATGCTTTTGATGGTTTATTAACTAAAAATTTCTCTGGAAGAGATCTCTTGTGACCTCCCCCAAACTCCCCCCCCCCCCAAAAAAAAAATTCATCAGCGTCAATTATTCTAATGCGAATATCCGAAATAGTAAACTGCTTGACGACAGGGGAAATAACTGTACTGTGTAGAGCATGGGTTTCCCACTGGTGTTCCATGGAACCCTGGGGCTCCGTGACAGCTTTTTTGTGGTTCAGCATGATCAAACGCCACGGAACCTTTAAAAATCCTGGAACAAGGAGAGCTTTCTATGAAGAAAACTTTCTTGTCACTAATATTCGCAAAGCTGTGTGTTCTTTATTCTGAGTTTTAATGAGATATAACAACATGGTAACAATGACATTATACTTTTTCACATCGAGTTTTTGAACCAGAAGCTGTTTCATGAATGTAATTTTCCGTTTCATCAGGATATTATAAGTTGTAAAAAAAAATAATTTAAACTTACATGTAATTTAGGGGACACCCAGGGCGATCTTAACACACGAGTCCCACTTGCTCACGGCACGGGGATGTCTTTGCATAGGAACTTCCACGATAAGATCTGTGTGCATATTTATGTGCACGATGATTTATGACACTAAATATGTAAATTGAGAGGTGGTGCCAAGTCCTCTTTCATTTTGCCCTGGAGCTATGATGCTGTTGAAACGGCAGTAGGGGCAGTGCCGTCTTAAGGCGGCGTCCAAGCGAAGAGGGGCCCCTCACAAAAATGAGATCTGGTTGAAATTTTCGAGTATTTGTTTAGTAGGGCCTCAGAAAAATGAATTGGCCCGGGGGCCCATGATACTCTGAAGATGGTCCTGAGTAGGGGCACACTTTTTTTCGATAAATATTAAAATAACTATTTGAGTTCCGTAGAACATACACACAGGCCTCATTATTATCAAGGGTTCCGCGGAACAGCCTTATATCTTTATTCGCAGTTTATCCATGCTTGACACTACATGATTTCTTCTTATATGATAATTTTGCGGTATCAATTAATTGCTTAATGTGGGCCACCTGTGCATAATTTCTGGTACATTACTGTTTGCTTTATTGGCTATTTCTGAAATGCTTTATAGCCGGGCTTTTGAAAAATCTTAGGAAATCGTGGCGACTAAAAAATTGGGAATGGAGCCTGAAATTTACTTTTTGTAGTTGCTAAATTAGAGTCAGGGCAACACAAATTTTTTGGTATTCATATCAGCATTTATCAACATGGAACGGGGTTTCTATGTCCTGGACAAGTTGAAAAAAATGGGTTTTTTTTACCTGTCTTTCTCTGAGAAAAACGTTTGTCTCCTAAAAGTTTTTTCTGGTGCCCATTTTGGATTCGTTATTCCCTGCTTCATAGACAAGAACGGGCATTCATTATTTTACAATGTTTTTTCTTGTGAATTTTCTTATCAATTTTAAATTAAGGTAAATTTTCCCTTTTCTCTTGCATTTAACATTTTCTTTATTTTTTTTGGAAAATATCAAGCATGGGCAAACGTATGCAATTGAACGTGTTTGCTACCATCATTTTCCGGGAATGGTGTTTCGTAAACATCGACCAGAAATATCGTTCTTGTTTGCGGCGGCCCGGTGATTTATGGTTGAAGAGGTGTCGTGTGCAAAAACGCGTGGGCGCCTAGACAAAAAAATAAAGTGCGATAGGCGAAGAAAGAACAAACTGTGTTGCGCGGCCAGTCTACACGTGTGTCGCAATGGCGGAGGACTCGCAGCACAGAGTAATAATAATATAGAGAGCGCGCGAGGGGTTACAATGTGAAGAAAAGATCGGAGTCACGTGACTCCGGTCAAAAGGCTGGTCAGGGAATCTCGCTGGAAAATGGGGCTGGAAGGGATGGGGGAGAACTTTCTGATGATAATTAATACTTAGAGTTGGAAAATTTTTAAAAGGGCAATTCTTTTGTTCTCAATGCTCAAAATATCCAAGTTTTGCAGATTTTGGCCTCTGAAATTCACTAATAAACTTAAAAACATGTTGAAATAGGCATTTATGGCAGGAAAATTTTAAAAAAGGCATTTTTACCAAAAAAGTTTGAAAATAGGCAAAAAAAGGCATTTCGCCAAACTTCCGGGGTCTACTCATCACAATGTCCGGCGGGACACGTATATATCTGATGTCTGTGATAAGGGTGCCATATCTCCAGTAGCCATCATCAGCAACCATTCAGTTGTGCTTTCTGGGTCCACGCTTGCACCATCTCCTCTACTCAATCATTTACTGCAGACATTGCTATGGTAACACCTGAATCCTGCAGTCGGGCTACTCCAGTGTCCTGCAGTACTCCAGTATGCAGCAAAAAATATTCGCCTGGAAAGGTAACGCTTTGGCATAAACTCAAAAAACAAAAGGATTCTGCGAGAAAAATTGATAGAAAAATTTATGCTAAATATAAAAATTTTATATAGAAATTGTGTGTGTGTGCGCGCGCATGCGACGCTCTCTAAAGAAGAAGGGGGGGGGGGTTAAAAAAAAGTTTTTTTTTCCTTCTGTTCCTGCAAAATAACACTACAATCTAGATTCAAGGTTCTCCCCCCCCGCTTTGTGTCAGCCAATGCCTGATGTGAACAACTGTTGTCGCTCGCTCAAGATCGTTTATAGTGGATGATGTTCTTTTACTTTCTGTTCAGCTTTGCGAATACAGATGAGATGACTGTGCATGCACTTGTTTATCACCTAGTCGCTTCCAGATGCCTACCAGTCTAATTTAAAAAATAGAATAGGAACTAGTCTATTTTTTTTGGATTGAGAGTTGGCACTATGAGCATGCAACAATGGACGTCTCGCATTGTGATTACTATTTGATTACTTACGATGCGACAGATTTTAGAGTACTTTTTTTACTTTAAATTTGGTTAACTAACTGAATCGCTCAACTCGTGTGAATAGGTCTAAATGGACTTGACACCAACAAAAGCAGGTGAGAAATTGTCTTCCCTGCCGTAATTCATACAGTGGACTTCTATACCCGAAGTCTTAGGAATTCTCCTACTACACATAAGGTGCGGCATAGAGTGGATTTCCCTTATAGGAACAAACGAGATAGCTCTTCCTGCTGGATATAACGTATGGCATGGAGCGGATTCCCCTTACTAAGACCGTGTACATAGTGCGGCGACCAAGTGGTAGGGAGTGTATAATAGAGATTAGTGAATAAACAATTGTATTGTTTTGTTCTACACAGCACATATTCGAGAAGCGAGGTGAAAGAGAGAAAGAGGCCACTCAACGACGTGCGCATCTTGAACAAACCTGTTTGTTTTCACCTCGATCTGCTCATTTTCGCTATCTGCTGATTGGTCCGTTTGTTTCTCCTTCCCTCTTCTGTGGATGTATCATCATCATCATCACACCGTATATCTCCCTACCGTATGCAATTACGGTATAGACTGAAATTCCCATGGTTTAGTCAAACAAAAAGAGAAAAAATGTGTATGAAGAACTATTCTGAGTTATCACATGTTTACAGCGTGAAAAATTAATCAATTAAAAGGACTAACTAGCGAAGTATGCGAAGTGTCAGTTTGGACCATTCAATCGCCCCCGAAGGGGCGATATTTCCCACTTTGAGAAACACTGCTATATGCGAAACACAGGACCGGTCCTAGAAATTCAACTGCCTGAGGCGAACAATATTTTGCCACCCTTGACTCACGAATTTACTTCTCAAATTGATTTCGATGACTGAAAATCTGTAAGAGTGGAAAGCACCGTCATAACAAATCTGACATAAAATAAATGCCGCCCTTGTAAACATGCCGCCCTAGTTGGCTGCCTCATGCCTGGTGCCGGCCCTGGCGAAACATCACGAATCATCGTCACCAAAAAAGTTCCTAATTTATAATAAAAGTTTCCAATGAATGGGAAATGAAAGGCTATTTACAAGTCCCAGTGAATTGAAATACATAAGTATTTAGCAAAAAAAAATTTGAGCGGGATAAATATACAAGAGTTGGATATTTATATTTATTGTAATATAATTTATATGTGTGGAAAATTACCTTAATCTATTATTTCTATAAGGTAAGCTTCTTCGTAAAAATAGGAAATTTCTGTGAAAAGAAGTCGTTATAGCCAAAAGTAAGAGAAATATGGGAATGTCCCGTAAAATACGGGTTATGTTATACCCAATAGAGACCTAAAAATTTTGTCCGTAAACAGGAGTGTCAACTAATAGGGAGTGAAATGCTGCACATTTGAGCCCGATTCCACGGGACTCAGAACAGTGTCCGTTTCCGGTAATGTCCGTTATGGCAAGTTACAAAGTATAGAGGAGCCTCTCATAACGGACGCTTACCATTAGTGGATATCTCCCGTTAACGGATACTTTTTCAAATTATATCAACGGGCTTCAATGTATTTTACTGCCTATTAACCAACACTCTATGTTAGCGGACACAATTTTGGGTCGAGAGGTTCCACTGTATAAGGAGTTAGAGAAAAATGTTCGTACCAAGGAGGGACCCATGATTATTTTGATAAGGGTGATCTTAATTCTAGTCTTCACGAGGGTTTTTAACAGCACGATGAATCTCAATCTTTCCTTAGACCTCCATACAAGCCTTCAACATCTGGAATAAAAAGGTAGACAGTCTGGTATACACCTTCATCCAGAGAAGTCTACTGATCCATTAGTCTGGTTTTTTTTTTTTGGTTCCAGCAGCTGAAGAGTTTGAAGACGGAAAACGCAGATTAGATCAAGAATTCGGCAATGTCCACCAAACATCATCGATAATTCGGTGGTTTCGTGATATCTGATTATTGTACCTCTGATGCTGATCCAATCAAGATATTGTAGAGTCGTGCTAAAAAAAACTGATCAATTGCAAACCATCTGCTGTCAACTCTACAGTAGCGACAATGGGAGATTCGTGGTTAAGATCCTATCCATATCTGTGCCAGAGACTTGTCAATTCAATGTCTTGATGCATCCAAGGCCAAAGATGGCCATAGCACAATGTATTTGTTATATATCAGCACGTGTTTTCTCATACTGTCCAACCAAATACACACATAATTTTGCATTTGCAGAAATGTCCCGTTTTTCTACCCACAATGCGAAGACTAAACTATTCTAGGTTTAAATGCATGTAAACAGGAAATACATGCAACACTCATTCGATCAAGTTAAGTTGAATTTGCATGAAAATATTCATGTAATAATACGTTTTAAGAATCAGATGTTCTAATTTTTTGAATCAAAGTGGAAAAATTAATTTGGCATTTCAGAACTGCTCTAATTTACTTTATGCAAATTTTTCCTCCGATATGTCCAAGAACCTTTAGAAGAGGAAAATGCAAATTACAGCAGTACCCTTAATTTGGGCTTTCTATCTCGGGAATTTCATGAACTGCTCTCGTAAATTTCTGACTGTTTTAGTTTTTTTTAAACAATCGTGTAAGTCAAAACTTGAAAGCTTTCATGAATCATATATCTACCGAAAAATTGAGAATCCTTGGCAGGAAAAATTACATACAGAGAAATTTCGATATAACCATACTCTGTGGACAATAAAAAATATCGTTGTAAGGGATTATCGTTATATCGAAAGGTAGCATTATGATCAGGCGACACCAAATTTGATGATGGCGTCTTTTCTGAATCGAAGTTAATAGTATCTCTATAAAATGCATTTATAAGTATTTATTTTGCAGCAAAAATTCTAATTGATTATGAAATTTAGTCAGTTGTTCCAACCTGTAGTTTTCCGCACAACACTTTCGTATAACACACAGAAAATAGCTTCACGGAAACTGCATTAACACTTTCAGAGGGTAGATAGTACGAAATACCGATGTTGCTAAACACCCTCGGAAAAAGTTAAGAATTTAAAAATGTATTCATGTTGATTTTGAGCAAAATATAAAAATACCGTTTCGTAGCAGTTTCGGAATATCCTTACAAAATATCGTTATAGAGGGATTTATAGTAGTAAAATATATCGTTGTATCGAGAGGAGTTTAACATTAGGCTAGAGGCAATTCCAATCAAGATTCGAAAAAATATCGTTAAAGAGGGATTTATATGTATAGTTATATCGAGTATCGATGCAGCGAGGTTTCACTGAATTAACATCATAAAATTTCATTTTACATAATTACATCCTTGGGGACATCAAGGATCTTAGGAACTGGGCAGGCAGTTCAGATACAAATACTTCAAAACACACGTATTAACCCGTTAACTACCATATTATTAAAAGTAGAATGAAAATGATAATAAATATAAATATAATGATAAAAAAATCGCGTTGAATTTTATTCAATCTTTTCAACATTATCATTTTGAACATTAATGTGTTTGTACTTATAATGATAACAATAAATATTTATTATGTAAATTATTTGGGAAGGGTCATTTTAATCCATGTTCAAGATAAAAAAACTTAAACTGTTTTTCAAACACACACAATTAATTAGTTACACAACAAATTATCTAACCAGGTACCCGAAAGTACCGTCAGTAGTCAAAGAGTTAACTTGGTTGTATTCATTTTTACCTGCCTGCTGCCATCAGTAAAAAAAATGCATGCGTATTTTTACCCACCTTTACACTACAGGGTGTTTCGAAAAGAATCATCTGATTTAAAAAAAACAACTATTCAGCTTTTAATCCGTTTTGATCGAATAATGTATAGGTAGAAAGAGGAAAATCTCGAGTCTCACGCAGTTGCCGACAGGTAGCGCCGACTCTCTTCCTTCGGCCGCCACTTCAGTGTTTATCAAGATGGCGACTGCACAACAGACGTTCGTGTTTTAAGCTTCACGAAGTGTGACTCCGTAACAACTGTCCATCGTGCTTTTCGTCGACAATACCCTGGTGTTGAACTTCCTACCGCTCAAGAACATTAGACGATGGTATAAACTATTCCGAGACACGGGTTGTCTGTTTAAAGGGAAATCCCCTGGCCGTCCCCGCATGTCAGACAAAAACATGGAGCGCATCCGATAGAGTTTCACACGTAGTCCACAGAAATCCACTCGCAGTGGATGTAAACATGCTCGCAAAAGTTTGGGACGAATTTGACTACCGTATAGACATATTCCGTGCATCCCAAGGTGGACATATTGAGTACCTTTAATTTGGTTTGTAAAAAAACTTTATGATCAGCCATGTAATATAAAATTAATCTCAAATGTCTATGTTCGATATTTTTCGTAATATATGTATTTCAAATCGGGTGATTCTTTTTGAAACACCCTGTATTATGCAAATATACAAATACAAATACAACGACACAACAGGCAAAATGCCCAACTAGGTGGCTGAGAAAAAGATGCCCATAAAAATATGGATGTCATATATTTCCAAAATACAGCAACCCAATTAAAAATTCAATTAACAAAAATTATAAACAATATATATACACATGATAAAATATTATACAATGCCCATAAAGAATACTTATGGTTGTCTTATTCTAAGTATGGATAGTTTCTCGATTTACCCCAACATGTTTATCGTATTTCTTTTTAACGTGTTAATTGTGTTACAATTTACTACGTCCGGGGGTAAGCTATTCCATTTATTAACAACCCTATTAGAGAAAAATTCCCTGCGACACCATAACCTTGCATTGTCCCTCACCAATCGATACTGGTGTCCCCTTGTAAAAGCAGTCGATTGGCGGTGTACTAAAAGTTCATGGTCCATCCTATCCATTCCATTGAATATTTTAAACACTTCGATCATATCTCCTCGACACCTGCGTTCATCCAATGTAAACATATTCAAAAAATGAAGTCAAAAAATGAATTCATAACTCAAGCCCCGTGTGCCAATAAGGACACGCGTAGCTCTTCTCTGCAGCCCCTTCAACCAAGTCTATGTCCCTCGGTAGGTATGGTCTCCAAAACCTTACAGCATACTCCAGTCCAGGACGAACTAAGCCTCGAAAAAGCGGAAGAATGACTTTAGGAGAACGCGAAGATACTTTTTTGAAAATGAGACCAAGCATTCTATTTGCTTTTTTGACCACCGCTGAACAATGTTCAGAAAACCTAAGCCGCTCGTCAATAATTGATATAAAAAATCAATTTGTTTTTTCGACTCAATATATTTATTTGTCAATCGAAACATTGCAATATTTTACAAACACTGCACATCTACGAGAACATTAATATTGCAAAAAATATCTGATATATATATAAAATAGAATATTTTACGATTTTTCTCATTGGCACAAATTTGCTGATAAGAACATTGGAACATGATTCACCATAGTTCATATTCATAATATATATCCGTCTTTGGCCCCGTTTTGAAGCTCTTAAAAATGGCTTTTGTATAGTATGTAACATGCCGCATATATAAAAATATAAACAAAATTTCTGTAGTACATTCACAATGAAATATTGCACTATAACAAAAACATCATAGAGCTCTCACTGTATATAGAACGTTCGTATTTTTCGTTTTGTTCTGAAATGTGTGTTCTTTATCCCAAAGAAACGAAATCGCACAAACTATAAGAACAACCATTATTTAAAGTACCGTGGGCTACTTTGCACCGTTTTTAAGAATTCATTACGAAATACTCATGCTAGACATAGCAAAATATGTAAAATGATTGTTGAAAACGATTTTGATACATTCTAAGAAAATGTGAAAACAGGTGTTATTGCCATAACAAGCAATGACATTTTTTTCTAATCTTTGTGAAATTTTTTTAAAATTTGTACAAAGTAACTCATGGAGGGGCGGGTTACTTTGCACCACGTAATATAATTACTATTTCTAAGCAAGAAAATGTTTTGGAGCACTGTCGACCCACTTGCAATTTATTGCGTTACTGCATAGTATATATAACGCGAAACTGACGGGAAATGGATTTTTCCGGTCTCGATTGGGAAAAAATGATCCAAATTCACACAAAAGCGCAACTCGTTTCATTTAACATGCAAAAAAAGCAACTAATATAAATGAAATTTCGTATAATTTTATCAACACAAGTTCGGTTATTAATATCAACAGCATGAACTGAATTTAACCTAAAACGAAATAAAAAAACTTTGGTATTGCTTTATACGACTTTTTCACTATCAATCATATAGCCTATGTAATGATAAATAATCAGTTAATATAACTACTACATTATAGGTATGATTTAAATGACAATTAATTTCTGCATATAAACAGCATTTACTTTCTAATTTAGTCGTTTCATGACAGCAAGATGCAACTTTTTCTTGACAAAAATTCCAGGTGAATTCAAACGGCCAAGATATATTTAACATACAGGGTGATTCAATAATTCCCCCTTGCCGCATTTTACTGTCGAACCGTTCATCCCAGAGACATACTTCCTATTAGAAAACGTATCCAGATAACGTGTAGAACTCAGATATGTCATTCATGTTGCAAGGGGTTGTATATAGTAATTAAAATATAAAAATTAACTTTTTATACGAACACCCTGTCCTCAAAAACTCAATTAGAAAGTTGTTGTCCTGTCTCTTCTGAGGCCAACAAAAAAAGTTTCAGTTTTCTAAGTACAATCCTTGTGCAGTTAGATGACATGTTTCTTCCGAGAAGCAAAGTTTTCTGGAGCTATAAGTTTTTTGGTGAAAGAAGGCAACTCTAGATGTAATGTTCCAACGATTCTTGGTCGCCACATCCGCAGCAATCGTTTTTAAGCCGCGTTTTTGAACCTTTCCAAATAATTTTGAATTCGTTGTGATATTTGAGTTTAAAAAATTGGGAAGGAACAGTGCACCATGTAAACTAACAATGCTTCTTTCCCTCGTTTATGCTGTTCTTTCCGAATTGCTTTCCAATTTGTGTGTGTGTGTTCTTGGCCTCGGGAGAGAGTCAGGGCAACAACTTTCTAATTGAATTTTTGGGGACAGGGTGTCCGTATAAAAAGTTAATATTTTGATAAATATACAATCCTTTGCAACATGAATGACGTATATACATGGTGTCCTGTAAGCGCTAATGTTGTCTTTATCTCATCAACCGTCCATCGTAGAGGTATACTTTCAATTTAAAAAATGCTCAAATCAAAATTTCTAGCGCATCTAAATTTTTATTAGGTCCCCCTATCCTATAAAGTCGTCCCTGTCTCTCCTGAAGACCACAAAAAATTTCTACGTTTGTAAGTCAAATATTCGCTGAAAAATTTGAATTCAAACACAGCAAAGTTGGGAAGGAACAGCAAAAAAAATGAGATAAAGAAGCATTGTCCAGTAGTTTTTGCTCTTCTTTCATATCTTCCATCCGATTTTTCAATTCAAAAATCTCAGCGAATATTTCACTTAAAAAAAAACCATGGAATATTTTCTGTTGCCCTCAGGAGATACTGGGCAACAAATTCTTAACTGGAAGTGGACCGTATAAAAATTTAGACCTCATATTTTGTGACACACTGCACCTTCACTCTCAAAACTGGGTAATTCTTGAACGCCTTTTGAGCATTTTCTAAATTAGAATCATACTTCTACGACAGACTGCTGATGAGATAAAAGCCACATTAGCACTTACATGACACCCTGTATATATCTGAGTTCTACACGTTGTTTGAATACTTTTCCTAATTGAAAGTATGCTTCTAGGATCAATGGTTCACCAGTAAAATGCGGCAAGGGGCAATTATGGAATGACCGTGTTTATAATACACGAGTTCACCAATGATGTCTCCTGCCAGACATAATCATAACTGTTAGTAAATTTCCAGTAGAGTAGCCACTAGACACGGTTAAATCATTTTTCACGACTAGTGCAAAGTAGTACGTATACAGGGTTTATAAAATCAGAGTAAACAATATCATATTCATAACATGAAAGTCCCTTTAGGATAGACTGACCAGATTTCAAAATGACAAAACCGCTAATCCTAGTCACTTGGAGAGTTTTAATGTATTTATAATTGTGTTTTCTCTTTGGGGGAAGGGAACCCAGGTTCACAAGACCAGGGTCATAAAGTAACATCTGGTCTGGCCAAGCCTACCTAAAAGTGCTACACACATAACTGCAGGCTTTTGACAAGCATGCGTGTTCGATCTTTTCGTACAAATATGCGTGATTTCCTTCTTGTGCCACTACATTTTACAAGTACAGTATGCTTGATGAACAAGCACCAGTTGGTACGCCGAAGCAATTTACGGAAAAAATTCACCGGTAAATAATTCGGTATAAGTGAGCAAATGAGCGAGTGGGTGGGTGGTTAGAGAGTGACCTAGTGTGGCGGAGTGAGTGATCTAGTGAGAAGCGAGTGCGAGCTAGCTGCGGTACTTACGGGACAGTTGTGCAGTCCTATATATTTCGTTTCGCATCCAACAAGTTCGACCGAACGAAGCCGTCGCGTCGCTCTGAAATTTTCAGCTCCCTCGCCCTAGCGATGACATGTTTGCTGCTCACTTGGTGAATGACTTATTCATTCACTCACTCATTTGCTCACTGGTCAGTGACTTTTGCTTATCACTCACTCATTTCCTCACTTTGTCACTGCATTGCTCATTCACTCATCAATTTTCTCACGTGGGCACTGACTTGCTCATTCACTCATCCATTTGCTCACTTGGTCACTGACTTGCTCACTCACTTACTCATTTGTTAAACTTCTCATTTGCTCAGTTGGCCACTAAATTGCTCATTCACTCACTCATTTGTGCAATTGCTCATTTTCTCACTAAATTGCTCATTTTCTCACTAAATTGCTCATTCACTCACTCATTTGTGCAATTGCTCATTTTCTCACTAAATTGCTCATTCACTCACTCATTTGTTCAATTGCTCATTTGCTCACTAAATTGCTTATTCACTTACTCATTTTCTCACTAAATTGATTATTCACTTACTCATTTGCTCACTAAATTGATTATTCACTTACTCATTTGCTCACTAAATTGATTATTCACTTACTCATTTGCTCACTAAATTGCTTATTCACTTACTCATTTGTTCACTAAATTGCTTATTCACTTGCTTATTTTCTCACTGACTTGCTCACTGGTCACTAAATTGCTTATTCACTCACTCATTTGCTCACTGACTTGCTCATTTGCTCATTCACTCACTGACTTGCTCATTTGCTCATTCACTCGCTCACTTGTTCACTGGTCACTAAATTGCTTATTTACTCACTGACTTGCCCATTCACTCACTTATTCGATCATGTGATCACTGACTTGCCCATTCACTCACTTATTCGATCATGTGATCAGCGACTTTCTCACACTTGATTGCTCACACACACACATTCACTGCCTCATATTTGATCACACTTTCTCACTCACTCACAAGGTGCTGGACTGTCGTCGGTGAATTTTCCATCTAATGATAGTGTATGATGATCAAAGTTCATTCAATCTTCAAGCCGCTTGTACAATCACGATGTTTGCGCAAAATCCGAAGGCATCCATGCTTGTCATGCTTGTAGTTACGTGTGTAGCAGCCTTGAAGGAATCCTAATCAATAATACTGTCGACACGGCAGAAGCTGGCCAAGTCGTCATCGTCCAGCAAATTTGGTCCCAAGATCTTCTTCAATGAAAAGTGGTAACTGTCGAAGTCCACTCTTCGAATATCCTCCATCGTAAATTCAAGTTGTGGAGGTCCGCTCAAATTTCCAGGGATCCTAAGGAAAAAGTGGGAAAATGTTGTTTGTATTGTTGTGATATATGTATATGGCATTAAAATAACTATGATCACACATAGAAAAGGTCATGCTCAGGGCTGCAACTAGGGGGAGCAGGAGGGACTGGTGCCCCGGACGCCGGACCAGAGGCTAACACTGTTCCAGGACGATGCGACGGGTGGGGCGAATTGCGTAAGTTCCAAATTTCCCCACATTATTCGGATCTTGGGGGGTCATTTTTGTCTCTCCCCCCCCCCCGCCTTCTGATCCGCGCCTGAGCGAAGGTAGATATCTTCAGCTACGAATTGAGTGGAGGCAAGCATCTTTAGCTGTGAATGAAGCTGAGGAAGACATCTTCGTCTGAAAATGGAATGGAGGCAGGCATCTTCAGCTGCAAATGAAGCGGGGGCAGGCATTTTCAGCTGCGAATGAGCCGAGGCATGTATCTTCAGCCTCGAATATAAGGGAGTCACTGCAAATGAGAAGAGACAGACATTTAGCTACGATTGAGCCGAGGCAGTCATTTTCAGCTGCACATGCAGTGGGAAGCAAGCAGGCATATTTAGCTGCGAATGCAGCCGAGGCAGATAGCTTAGCTTTAGCTCCAACTGCAAATGCATCGAATAACGGGGGGAGGGGCATCTTCAGCTGCGAATAAAGCCGAGGCAGACATTCAGCTGCGAATCAAGCCGAGGCAGACATTCAGCTGCGAATCAAGCCAAGGCAGATAACTTCAGCTGCAAATGGAGCGAAGACAGGCATCTTCAGCTTTGAACGGAGCGGGGAGACAGGCAGATCCACGGAGATGTGTCGGAGAAACGACTTATTGTGTAAGTGCATCGGTTCATCCCGTATTTCACGGGACTGACAAATTTCCCCCCCCACGTAATTCGGTTCTTGGATGAGGGGGCAATCGCTCCCATCTCCCGCTTTTAGACACGCCCTTGACCAGAGGGGGGAAGCAAATTTCACCCTTTAACTTCTCCTTCGACTTTATTGAGCCGATAATATAAAAATAATAATATTTAATAATAATAATACAAATACAACGCCACAACAGGCAAACTGCCCAACGAGGTGGCTGAGTTAAGAACATCATGGATCCCGAGCCCCTACCTACTACTGCTACCCACACATGCACCCCCCCCGCCCGCGGAACCCCCCCCGCGGAACCCCCCCCAACGAATCGGTACATGCGGGAATGTGCGTGTACGTGTAGTGCTACCTGACGTAAAGTTTTGTTTCTGTGTAATGCTTGTTATGTGTAGTGCTGTCATCTGCCCCCAGTTTTACAAACTATGAGTGAAGTGTTATGGTTGAATGATTTATCGTTGTAGGACTGTTGCTCTCTGTGGCGAGACTTTTTAACGGGGAGATCGGCTCGCATTTGCGCCTTGAAGTTGGGAACCACAGAAAACCAACTTCAGCCGACCACCACTGTGGGGTTCGAACCCGGATCCTCGCATCACGAGTCCGGCACTATAACCACTCGACCACCACAGCGGCCAATATTTAGCCAAAGGACGCCAAAATACGTGCTTGCCCCTGCTGAACAAGCATCTAGTTGCGGCCCTGATCATGGTTATCGAGTGAAAAAACGTAACACACCTATACTTTATCCCCATTACATAATCCCCATTCGGGTTCCTCTGATATATCTTGAAATAGCAATGCACCGAAGCATCCAAGACCATAGAAATCTGAAATTATCCAAATCAGAAAAACTATTAAATCTGAATACCATTCTAAGTCCGCGGTATTGCGCTATAAAAGTTTGGTAAAAGTCCTTTTATAAAACTTGAAAAATGCAGCCAATAAGGTATAACCGGTTGCATTTTCTAGAATGTAACCAATAACCTTATTGGTTAGATTTTCAAGTTTTATAAAAGGGGGATTTTGTTTGTAAATTTTCAAAAAAATGCATTAAAAACAGCTTGCACATGATATTGATGCCTTGACATCAATGTAATTGAATAAAAATTTATTCAAAATAAAGGAAACTGTTCAGTTCATGAAATGAAGCAAAAAGTTGAGATTTCATTGATTCCAATCTTATTTTGAATTAAAATTTAAAAATATAAAAGTTTTGAAATTTAAAATTTGAATTTTAAAATTTGATTTTGAATAAGATCAAGTCAATGAAATCTCAACCTTAAAAATTAATTCTAAAATTTAGGACAGATAATTGGCAATTGAAGAGGGAAATAATTCCAGAATTGATAAAAAATAATTCTAATATTATTGAAAAACAATTCTAAAATTAATTAAAATTTAATTTTGAAAGTGATTAAAAATTAATCCTGAAATTAATGAAAGGGATAATTGAAAATTAAAGAGCGAAATAATCCCAGAATAATTTTCATTAATTCTGGAATTAATAATTTCATATTTGTTTTTGAAAGAAATAATGAGAATTATTGCAGGCTTCAAATAACCTGGTGCCCCCTCTTTGATTCAGTTCCCTGGGCTCAGACCCTGTCGGCCCCAGGGCCGTCTTAAGAACACCATGGGCCCCCGGGCCAAGTGGTTTTTCTGAGGACCTACCAGGTAAATTAAAGAAAATTTCAATCAAATCTCATTTTTGTGAGGCCCCTCTTCTCTCGAGGCCCCCGGGCCGTGCCCGGGTAGGCCCATGCGTTAAGACGGCACTGGTCGGCCCAACAGGAACTGAGTACTAGGATCGAAAACAAAACATTTTATTAATCAGAAATATTTAACAAGTTTAAAATTAAAAATTTCCGATGGTTAGTGAAGTTGATCATGTTGATTTTGGGTCACAGCTGAAAAAGTTAAGAACCCCAGTCTTAATAAGGCAAATATCTACCTTCAGGGTACTCATTTTCCTAAAAAAAAAGGGATAAAACGAATGTGGTTTTCGTTCAGGTACGATATAAAATTTAAGAAAATAAATTTTATTTCATGAATATTTTGGCAAAAAAAAAAATTTATTGCCAATTTTACTTGCAAAATTAGCGTATTTTAAGTACTTTTGATAGACCAAGGGTGCTCAACCTTTTGGAGAGTGTGGGCCACTTCATTCGTTTGAAAACGTGCCGTGGGTCACTTGTGTAGAATAGTGGTTTTCAACCTCTGGAAGACCGTGGCCCGGTTGATTTCTTTTATGTGAGTAGAAGGCCTGGTAAGACGCACTCCTAATGGAGTATAAATGGGTAAAAATGAATCGTTGAGCTATTCACGACCCGGTTTGACTGATGTCACGGCCCGGTGGCAGTGTCATCTTAACTCATGGGCCCATCCGGGCACGGCCCCGGGGACTCAAGCGACGAAGGGGCCTCACAAAATCAGATCTGGTTGAAATTCGCCAGGTAGAGCCTGGCAAAAATCACTTGGCCCGGGGGTCCATGATGGCCTTGAGACGGCCCTGCCCGGTAGTTGAGAAACACTGGTCTAGAAGATACCGTATATAAAGACGCCATAGATCAGTGTTTCTCAACCGCCGGGCCCTTACATCATTCATACCGGGCCGCGAGTGATCAGCCGTTTCATTTTTCCTCATTCATTTTCCGTTAGTCTTGTGTTTGACTGAGCCTTCCATTCACAAAATTGAATGAAACCGGGCCGCGGGCTTGCCAAGGTTGAGAATCACTGCCATAGATTAAGTATAGCACAGACAAAAAGAAAGAGAAACGACTCGTTTCTGGAATATAAAAGCTGGAGGAAAAAAAGGAAAAGAAAGTGAAAAGAAAGTATTGTTTTTAGATATCGCCAAGAAGAGGAGATAAGTAGCCAACTGTTATCATTTATAATAATTTTTTGTGACCTTAATATACAGGGTGATTATAAAAAAACTATCCCGACATATGGGCCCCTAACTATCATACCATTCACAGAAACTGAATGAAATTTTGGCATAAGGTATTTTGAGGTATGCGCTCAAGAATGATATGGAAAACAACAGTGTCACTCTAACAGTTACGGTTACAGTGAGAAAATTTCGAAAATATCAAATGGCAACACCAAGTTTTTTGTATTGGAATGTGATCTCCATTGTGAAAAACCCTAAATAACGTTCGAACGGCAACTGTAGCATGGAAATCACCGGCGGTAGATAGGCTAAAAGTGAGGACAACCAATAAGGACAGAGAAGCAGGATAAAATAAAGCATTTTATTGTGTTTCACAAATTTTCCACATGACCTTGTGGAGGACTAATCAGGCTAGCATCTCAGCCGAAGAAACGGTGTGACGAATGAAACGAACATTAATGCTCTGGTGCACGGCAAAGTCCTTTTTACTTTTTCCTTGCCTAGCTCCGGGGATTTTCGTGCTACAGGTGCCATTCCAACGCTATTTAGTGTTTTTCAGTATGGAGATCGCATTCCAATACAGAAAACTTGGTGTTGCCATTTGATATTTTCGAAATTTTCTCACTGTAACCGTAACTGTTAGAGTGACACTGTTGTTTTCCATATCATTCTTGAGCGCATACATCAAAATACCTTATGCCAAAATTTCATTCAGTTTCTGTGAATGGTATGATAGTTAGGGGCCCATATGTCGGGATAGTTTTTTTATTATCACCCCGTATATAGTTGCATTCCACCACTATTTTTAAGTTTTTATTTGTTTCTGGGTGAGATTATTAATATACTTAAAATTTTTTCAGGACGACATCTTGGAATCCTTTTGTAAGAGAATTAAATTCACTTTTCTTAATTGGCAATAACTTTTTTCTAGTTATTGTAGAGATGAAAATGAAACAGTTTTGGATTCTAGAAAAAATTGCACTTTCAAATGAACACATAAAATCAATTTCTTTTTGGTAAAATTCGTCATTTGAAGGTAGGCACACATACACGCGCACAGTCGGCTTGATGTACTTACGTATGCATTAGTCATACTCACATTCATCGCCTTATAGATGAGCCTGCCATCTTCTAGCCTTTTTTCTATGACAATCGAGAGCTCCTCAGCAGTCAACACGAAAAACCCAAGCTCTTCGATACCTCTTTCCTCGAGATTCGCAATTTTTTTGAATTTTATCTTGTAACTGAGACAACGAGAGCACAATCAAAACACATTCAAGCAAGTGTAAATCGTTTCAAATTTCTGATAAAATTATGTTTTGAGAGCGATATTTTTTTTTTTAACTAGTTAAAATATACCCGGTGTTAGAAAAAAAAATAGTTGGACCATGTTTTGTGGCGAATGTTGACGTGTTTAATGTTTATAGTTTTTTTTTTCCAAATTAGTGTATGGTTTGAGTGTTGCCCTGTTTGGTATATACAGGGTGTCCCATAAATTCGTAAATAGTTTGAAAATTCATAAAAAATGAAGGAATCGGTATGCAGTTGATCCGGCTTATAACGTTTTCCAAAACAAACCGTCAGATAAAAACGCTATTTGATCAAAGAAACGGTATTTTAAATACGTGTGAAGGATGTCTGGTATCTTGTTCACCGTAGATCTCAGAGGTTCTTTAATGATTGGTGGAAGATATTCTGTAAGTTCGAAAATTCTCTGCTGTATTCTTGGGGCTTTTCAGTTGGACAAACTACACTGCTCAAAACAATTAGGGGAGCACATGGTTTTAACAAAATTACGCAAAGATGTATACCGATAAGTAACATAAAATGAATCATCCATAATTTAAAGCCTAGCAGGAAACGGAACAAGAAAACTTCATATGCAAATCAAAGTTCATGACGTCAAAAACCAGAAAAAAGAGATAAGGGCAGAAATCGGGATGTTGCAGAAACGTCTGTTTTACTGCCGTAACTGTGAAATTCGATTGCGTAGTATTTTTTTTTGAGACAAGGTGACTTGAGGATGTCTCAACAACGTGATTTTTCAGAATCCATGGCATGGCGTGTTATAGGCAGACTGGAATCCAGGCAAACACAACGTAGTGTCGCGGACGCTGTTGGAGTCGCCAGAAGTGTTGTTGCAAGGCTGTGGAATCGATTCCAAGAAACAGGAAATGTTAGACGTCGACCAGGGCAAGGTCGGCCACGCGCCACTAAAGCAACTGATGACCGGTATATACGGTTAACAGCCCGTCGAAACAGAACAGAGAATGCTACGCAGCTGCAAAGACGGTTGCTCTTGGCAACAGGACGAAGGGTGTCCGGCCAAACAGTACGTAATCGGCTTCATGAGGGAGGGCTCTATGCACGTAGGCCAATGGTCTACATTCCGTTGACCCCACGCCACCGTGCGGCCCGAAGAAGATGGGCTGCTGAACATCGAGATTGGGAGCAACATGATTGGAGCCAAGTGCTGTTTACAGACGAGTCCTGATTCAGTCTGAAGTGTGACACCCGACGTGTTCTGGTATGGAGGGACAGGGGCACTCGAAATAACCCCGCATTCATTCGTGAAAGGTCACAATACAGACAAGCTGGTTGGATGGTATGGTGTGGAATCAGCATAGGCGGACGTACGGACCTGCATATCATTCGGAATGGCACTTTGACGGCCCAAAGGTATGCAGACGAGATACTGCGACCTCATGTCATCCCTCACGCTGGAGCCATTGGAGATTCCTTTGTTTTCCAGGATGATAATGCCCGACCGCATAGAGCTCGTCTGGTGGAGAACATGCTTGAAGCTGAAACAATACAGCGTATGCAATGGCCAGCGTGCCCTCCTGACCTGAATCCAATCGAGCATGTCCGACGACGCATTGCTGCGCGACCAAGGCCGCCTGTTACTGTCCGAGACTTGCAGATTACACTTCTTGAGGAGTGGAACAGTATTCCCCAAAGTTTGATCGATAACCTCATCGCATCCATGGCAAACAGGTGTGCAGCAGTCTTAGCTGTTCGAGGAGACCACACGCCCTATTAAAACTCATGCATCATGTCTAAACAGTACTTTTTTTTATCGTTTACATGTAACCAAATTGTTGCCCTAATTGTTGTCTTTTTTTTGTATTGCGCATTGATACGCGTGTACTATCCATTGTATGCCAATACGTGGCTGTCTCGCACGGTTTTCTTCACTTTTTTGCTTGCTCCCCTAATTGTTTTGAGCAGTGTATATAAACCAGAATGGCCATGTCAAGATGCTAGTTCACTAGGTATTGGTTTACTCTTCATCTCACAGAGAAACCCAAGTTTCTAATGAATGTCTTTCAGGTATCCAAGATCGCATTACCTAAATTCAATGGATTGAAACTGATTTATTAATGCGATAAATTTTCGCAAATTTCAAGTGTTGAACCTAATAAAAACACTTTCAACGACAAGAACGGCATGCATATACTCTATCCACTTTTTGTAAATATTTCATGCAACAGAGTAATTAAACATGAATGTATTCTCTCTATAAACTTGGCCAGTGGATACCACAAAGAATTTCAGCTATTACAAATACATTCAAATCCGAGATCAATCATTTTCTAGCTTCTGGAGAGTATATTAGAACTACGTTATTATATAATTTGAAGTTTTTATTTTTTTCAAATAAAGTAACTTACTCCAAAGCTGCATAATCCTGTCTGTTTCTTTGGCTTTGGTAGGGGGAATCACTGGGATATTCTCGAAACCAGCGTAAGGCTGTCTTGAGTTTACCAAAAGTGAATAGAACCATTAAAAATGATCGTATATAATAATTAAAAAACTAATCACATACGGAGCATTTTAAATAATTTTTTCCATCAAAAAAGAAGACAAAAAAAATACTTGCGGTGGTGTCATAGACACGGCTGCGAGTTTCGACGCAAATACGTTTTTGTGCCCTGAATCATGTAGAGGGCACTGACATAATGAAGTTATGTCATTATCACCGGCTTTGTCTTTGGAATGGCTAGCAAACGATACTAATTTCATCTATTTTCGTTGTGAACTGCTGAAGATATAGCAGAAAACAATTTGTTAAGAATCAGGGAAGCGGGTCCGGTGCCCAAACGGGAAGAGATATCAAAGCCGAAGTGATATCATTGGATTTGTCTTTGCAATGTGCACCTGACGATGCTATTGCTTTTGACTTTCGTTACGTACTTCCTGAGATATGAGCGTTTAACACGTTGACTGCGGGTCCTTTTGACCTGTATCGATGCACTGTGCTGAATCGACTTACTTGAAAAATCTTTTCTTTTTTTTTTTTTGCACTAATTTGATAGTGTTATGAAGTCAACTCACTGTCAATGGCAACAAGGAGGGGATGTCGACAGGCTGTCGACAACTGCAGTCAATGTGACTGAATTTCGTCACGCAACTTTTTGCAAATGCTCCCAGTATCGTCAGAGGATTTAAAAGACGTATTCACGTCAAAAAAAACAAAACAGCATATAATTATTCGCATGTAAGTATTAGAATATAAGTATTTCCATAATTTTATGCACTTGCAATTATTTCAAAATTACTTACAGGTCCATGAGATTCATTCACGCAACGGTACCTCATCTCTAATTGTGTATCCGACTGAAATCAGAATAATAAGGCCATGTTATACTAGTTGACTAGCTGACTACATCTCTCAGCAGCATTAGTTCTGCATATTCTATGATAAATATTCTCACTCTTAATATATACAAATATTTCGTTCGAAGACATTTTTGCTGAGACCTAAACTATTAATAATTTGTTGTCTAAAATTCATCAATGAGGAAGGTGGTACTGGTACACAAACTTATAAAATAGCACAGGCTATATACCAACAGGCGAAAGCAGTTCTGAAAATACAAAAGCAATTGTGGCTGCAAGCAAATCTAGAGCAGGGGTACACAATCTGCTGCCCGCCAAGAGGTTCTATTCGCCCCGAGAAAGTTATTCTGGTACAAAAGTGTCAATACATACGACATCATAAATACCTAGGCTGACCATATTCATTTCATAAAATGAAAGAATATTGCCAAAGAAGAGGCCAAGGCAAGTAAAGTTGCCAGTTACAACCAAAACGATTGTCAAAGGCAAGCAGGGTTGCTAATAACAACCAAAAAACATTGTGAAAGGAAAGTCAAGTTGCGGCTGTAGCCAAAATCATTTTTTTAATAATTATGCTTTAATTTATGTGATCAATGATGAGGGAAATCAAATTGTTTTCAATATTTGATTGGCAGAACTGCTTTATTATGAAGTTTTAAACTATCCACATGTTATTTAGCTTTGAATTCTGGGGACGGTGTCCTCAACACACCGCAAAGTTAGGCCGGAATGCGTATCTTGCGCATCGTAATGGTGTAGAGTGGATGATGGTAGCACCAAACTCACAGGGTCACCATTGTAGGAAGAATAATTTTAGTTTGTTTGTGATGCATTATTTTTGAACAATCATAACATTTTCATGGTTGTAGCGCAGCCACCCTTTCTTTGTTATGCAAAATTATTTTTCACGCAATTAACAGTAGTATTTTCTATTATAGCGAGTACCCGGTGTAGCCTACTTCCCTAGTATTTTTAACCCCGCCCCTTTCTCCATATTTTGAGCCCTCCCAATATTTTCAATAACTTACCTTCTTTATCGAAAGAGCTTCATAAACGATACACTAGCGTAATTAATTGTTCATAATCTAAAAAATGTAAGCCATTTTCCCTTATACACTCACATATTACTTACTATTCGGGGTTTTTAATTTTTAAAAATATTTTGAAATCGGATGATTCTTTCTGCATACCTGCCGTATGAATATAAACTTGATCTATTGATTTTTGTCCACGTAGAATTTGATAAGATTACCGTATTTTACCGTGCATAAGGAATCCTCGTGTATAAGGAACCCCCTGATTTTCGGGTTCCAACTTTTGGCAAAAAAAGGTTCCGTATACACAATTGAAATACGGTACATTATATGATGCATGTATGTTAAGTAGCTGTTCATCTGAGAGAGAGTTGAAACTTTTTTTTTTTATTTTTGACATATTTTTACCTTGCGAAAAATGAAAATAAATTTCTTATTCGGACATTTTCATTCTGGAGAATCTCTCGCAACCCACACTTTGAGAACCGCTGATATGCGCGAATGTGCTGCATATTGAAAAAGAGGTTAACGCGTGATTAGTAGCAATATAAACAAATTCTGCACTTACCAATTCCATCCGGGCTCTCATACATATTCCACGGGTAAGGATGCAGCGGACGCCGTCACTATTTATTGTGAATCGCGGCAACCTTCTCAAGACATGGTGGTTCACTCTACATGGGATCAATTCGGAACCCACGAACTCTCCGCCATTACGCTACGAGAAAAATGAAAGACAGAACCTATTTGTGTAAAAAACCAGTGAAATGCGAGGTATCTGTATAGTTGGCGTTTCCACATGTAAGAATGAAAAGAAAATTCTTGAAAATACTTTAACCCTCGAAATGTTTCCATCATCCACAGATGATCAGCGTAGTATCCTGCTCAATTATCCTTTTATGATCTGCATTTATATTTTACTTTTTAACATGATGTTCTTAAAATGGCGTATAGATGGCGTATACGCATCTATATTTTATAATTATTTTTTATTATTGTTTCTCTATTTTCTAACAGACTTGAACTTGAACTACCAGACAGGACTAATATTCCTTACGGAACCTCTAACGTAAAGGGTATCTGTTGGAAAAGTAGCAACACCCTCCCCAGACCATCAAATCCATCCACCCCACCTGAAATCAAATATGAGAACACTTTTTCAAAGTATATGGGGGGGGGGGGGGGGGGTAAAAAAAATTAAAATATATAGTAACCACAAAATAATGTAAAAATCAAACATTTGTGGAAGCACGATGCACGTCAATCCAAGAAAGAAAAAAAAAGAGAAAATGGGGGGGGGGGGACAACACACAGACACAGAGAGAGTGAGAAATGCAAATATGGTAAACGCACAAGAAATGCAGATTAAGCGTCTGTGGTAAGTAATGCACGTCACAGTCCATGTGCATATGTATGAAAAGGATGGGGGGGGGGGGAAACATTAATTATATATATATTATATATCACTGGAAAACACAGAACAACGAAAAAATAAATATCTGTGGTAAGTACAATGCAGGTCACAGTCCGAGAAAAAAAAATGGGGAACAAGAGAAATGCAATACATGGAAAACACAACAATGCTAATATGGTAAACGCAAGAAATGTTCAAAACTTAAGCATCTGTGGAAAGCACAATGCACGTCTCAGTCCAAGTACATATTTCTAACAGACAGACAGACATGGCCGCTGATCACCCAGAGTCCATCTTGGGATGGTCATCTCTATTTTTTAACGGATTTGTGCTTGCACTATGTAGGATGGATGTACATTGTTGAGTGGTGTGGTAGAGTTCCTGCCTGCCACTAAGCACTATTTTGTCTGTGAAGCCAGTGGTTCTCAAACTTTTGTCACCCGCGTGCCCTATTAAAGGTTAATCTGCTGCGCCCCAGAATGGTTGAGAAGATATTTTACCTTTTAAAAGATATCATTTCAAAAATACAAATAGACACGCAAATCCGTCTTAAGGCATGGGCACACCCGGGCACCTCAAGAGAAAAGGGGCCTCATAAAAATGAAATCCGGTTGATATTTACGAGAATTTGCCTGGTAGGGCCTCAGAAAGATCACTTGGCCCAGGGGCCCATGATGCTCTTAAGACGGCCCTGCGCAAATCAATATCTCCAGCTCACCGCGACGCCCCTAATTAAGAATGGCGATGCACCCTAAGAGCCGTGAAGAAACACTGTGATAGAAATGGACTGAAATGGAAATTTAAATTACAACCATACTGTAAATTTGGACTTACCCACTTGAGTATTTCATGAACTGCGCTCGCAAGTTTCTGTGATGCTCTAATATTTTGAAGCAAATGTGTATATCCCTTTCAGACAAGAGCATGCTTTTTTTTTTTGAAATTTTCAATTTTTTTTTTATTTACTTTTTTTTGTGAAGAAATAATTCGCTTCATTCAAATTTTTTCGATCAAGATGATGCAGGGTATATTCATCTTCGCGTACGATTTTTTACAGAATTTTATTGCTAAATTTTATGTAATAGATCACACTTTTCCCGGAGGCACTTTCTCCTTCAATCTTGAAAAAAAAACTCCTGAAAATTCAACTTTAAGTGTTGCCGTCTGATGAAAGCCCCAAAAAGTTCATATTGACCATATTTCTAACTTAAAATTTACACAAGTTATGGTTCAAATCCCCTGATGTTAGAAGAAAACATTCTACAGTGAGAAAAAGCACGACACGTTTGTGGCACCTGGGTCTGAAAGGGATATGTTACGATGAATATCACAGAGGTCTGGACACTACAGGAACTAGCGAATGTCAAAGTTTACCTAATGTGCAAAGTGGTCGGTCGCTTCGCGAAGTGCCCATCATTTTATATTATTTAATGTTGGGGAGGTGTTATGTGTACAGGGTGTCCTTCAAGTCCTAGTTCGGCCTTTATCTCATCAACCGTTCGTCGTAAAGGTATGGTTCCAATTTAAAAAATGCTCAAAATATGTTCAGAAATCACTTTGTACCAGTTTTGAGATTGAAAATACAGTCACAAGACAGTGTCACAAAATAAAATAATCTGAATTTTTATATGGACACCTTTTCCTGAAAAACCCAATTAGAAACTTGTTGTCATGTCCCTCCTGAGACCAACAAAAAAAATTCCACGTTTCTAAGTGCAATATTCGCTGAGATATTTGAATTCAAAAATTAAAAAAAGATGGGAAGAAACAGCATAAAAAAGTTGTTCGTTAGTTCAACAAAGACAAACAACGGGTAGTGTTTTCTGCCACTTATGGTCAATTATCGTTCATCGCAATGCCCTTTTTATAGGACAATATTAAAATCATTTTTCTCTTTTTGCTGTCTTGCGTAGTAAAATTGCAAATACAAATAAAAGGGCCACAACAGACAAATTGCCTAACGAGGTGGTTGAAAAAAATTTACCCATGTAAAAATATGGATGTCAAATATAACTAAAATGCAACCCAATATAAAAGCATATACAGTCGAATCGCGTTTTAACGAATACCATTACAGCGAAAATCTCGTTTTAACGAACACTTTTCTTAATCTCCCAGATACATTTACTTAAAAACAACACAAATTCCTGGAATTCTTTTATACGAAATTTCGTTATAACGAAGTGATTTCTCCGGTCTCTTGGAGTTTACTATAACGGGATTCGACTGTACCACCAAAAAATATTTGGTAATATATAATACACTGCCCATGAAAAAAAGAGATTACGGTTGTCTTAACTAAGTATGGATATCTTCTCGATTTAGAGGGCAGACATAAAGGAAAAAAATATAAATTTCCAAGGACAAATTAGAATTTATTTTTCCCTTAAAAGTAAAAAGTCTAAAAACTCTATAAATTGCATAGTTTATGTATCTCTGACCAAAAATTTTCATTGCAGTAATGCTCATTTCCAAAATTCTTCGGGTTGTTCCCATATAAATGTAAAGAAATGAACCGAGAGTGACTCAAAATGGTGAAATCGCGTAAAGAAAATACAGTAAATAATGTGTAGCGGGTGACTCTCGGATGAGCAAACATTCATTTTGTCGAATGAGGCAAAGAAAAAACCACCCTCTCTTATAAATGTAAACAGGAACCTCTCTGTTTATTCAAATCATAATTCGATCTCTTCGTCTCACGTTGAACATTTCCCCACTTTCAGCCTGATAATTAATTACCTTCTCTGTGTTTACGAGTTTCACACATGTTTGTATGTATCATAACTAGAGCCCGGATTATGTACACTAAAAAAATGCCAAAATATGCACTTGAAAATGCCAAAATATGCACTTGAAAATGCCAAAATATGCACTTGAAAATGCCAAAATATGCACTTGAAAATGCCAAAATATACACTAAAAAAATCATCAAAAAGTTTACCAAAAATGAGAAAGCATGCATTTAAAATGAATATTTTCTATTTCTTAGTGCATATTCATTTACAAAAAATATCCCCACATATGCATATAAATGTTACTGCATACGCAAAAAACTACATATTTTTTTATTTAGGCATTTTTAATTTCTAGTTTGTTGTAGCTGCTCAGTAACGAAATAACAGTAACAAAAAAGAATTTCAAATTATTTTCGCTACTAATAATTAGACTATTTCTAAAAAAATTGAACGCTTTTGACATATCTGTAGAAATAGCCTTAAAAATAGAACACTTGATGTTTTTAAAATATGAACATTCCTATTAATTCACCAAATTTCACCTGCGGCAGAAAAAAAAACCGATATTATAAAAATACAGTAAAACCCCCCTTTAAACGGACACCCCCTCAGATGCGGTCACCCTTCTTTTACGGCCAAGTAATATTTTCCCCTTTTATAATAGAAGTATGCATTTCAAACCCCTGATCAACGGTTACCCCTCTTTTACGAACGAATTTTTTTGTCCCGCCGGTGACGGAAAAAGAGAAATTTACGGTTTTAGGCCGGTATTACACTATAAAAGTTTGGTAAAAGTCCTTTTATAAAACTTGAAAAATGCAGCCAATGAAGTCACCGGTTGCATTTTCTAGAATGTAACCAATAGCCTTATTGGTTAGATTTTTCAAGTTTTATAAAAGGGATTTTATCAAACTTTTATAGTATAATCCCGGCCTTATCAACGATATTTTTTTGAAAAATTATAAAAAAAACTGATTATGCTTAAATAAACCTTCAAAAATATGCACTTATATTCCGAAAATTCTTTGATTTTATGCATTTATATGCATGAATGCTAAAAAAGGACCAAATATGCAAATGCGTATTCATAGCGGATCAGAGCAAAAACTACTAAATTTGCAGCCGCAAGTGATGAATTTTATCGCACCGACGTTTATGACCACTTGATAGGCGTCATGCTTTCAAAATGCTTCGTATCTGTTGCTTCTCCGCCTGTTTGAATGTTTCTAATTCGTTGCCAATTTTAGAATAATTCAAATAAGCTTCTCTCACTATAGAACGGGACAGTTGTATAAAAATGTCGGAACGTCCAAAAATACGGGAATGTCTCGTAAAATACGGGAAATTCCTGTGTTATATACATTTTATTCATGTATTTATGTCACGTAAAATATAGAACGTACGATCATACACCATTCCTGGCCTGGCAGGGATGGCTCTTAGGCCGTGCCGCCGTACGGTGTGCCGCTCTAGGAAGGGCGACAAATCCGAGTTTAAAGGGCAAAAAAATGCCTTGCAGACCAAAAGAACGTAATCAGGGGCCGCCGAAAATAAGTCCCGTACGGATAGAGATTTTTTTCTCGAGGGGTGCCAAAAATAACTCCCACGCCAGTAGAGATTTTCCCTTCCTCCGCTGTAAGTTAGTTTCAGTCATTTTACTACTACTTCACCAAACACTAACTCTGGCCATATCGCTATATTTCAATTTGCTGCCATTAATGAGATGGAAATGAAGGCGCTGTCTATTGGAGGTCGCCTCAAGTTCGCTAGGGAAAATATCTTATCTATATCCTCCCTCGGGTTCGAACCCAGGACCGTGACAACATCTTATCACCACGCCACTCGGGCGCTCAGTCATTTTACTGGTCCTTGGGTTCGGAAAGGTTGAGAAACGCTGCTGTAGAGAGAGAGTTGTAATCCCCTTTTTGGTGATTTTTTTTTTTCTTCGGCGAGCGAAAAGTCCGAAAAATTGCGAATTTGAACTTCAACATTTTAATTGCAGTTCACAATTGAGTTTTTCAACACTAATTCGATCATATATAAAACGGACATTTCACAGCACATTAATATATATTTCAATTTGGCATAAATCATCTCGTTCCTGCGACAAAAAATAAATCCAGTGAAATCCAATTGAAAATTCGACCATCATCAACATGGCGGCGCTATTTGAATCAACTTCTCATAACGCACATACAGACGTGCAATATAATCACTATAAACACAATGTAAATCACTATAAAGGTATTCAAAATAATTTTGCGCAATTAAATATTGTTGGCACCGGCTATAACGGTCCACGTGAATTTATTTACTCACCCTCAATTCAAGCAATCCGTTATGAGGCCTCTTTGCTTGCCAGTACCCTGACAGGTTGGTACACCGTTTCATATCTGAAAAAAGAGTGAAGTTTTGTTTTTACATGACCATATTTTTATAATGTTATTTTTAGCACTAAGCAAATCATTATTCAATTATTAAAATTAATCCCGTCAAAGGCGAGATACATTACACTTATAGAAATCTTTGGCACACGATCCGAGCGGAACTTCAATGTTGAAGTCTAAAAAAAAGACAAGAATAAATAAAACGTTAAATTAAAATTAATTAATTAAATTAATCACTTTATGAGCGGAAATAAGTAAAAACTTGAGCACGAATTTGCTCATAACGAACCTCTTTTGACTCTGTCAATCCAAAGTGTGTTGATGTTAGCGATAACGTTTAGATACGTGCATGTCGCACTCAAGTTCAAATGGCTCTCCAAGTCGAGATTACTGAAAATATTTTGGTGGGCCGCAAGCGGTAGGTCGATAAACGCGACCCTATTAAACGCCATTGTAGAACTCTAGCACAGCACCGATGTCTTCACTCGATGAAAGCGAGCTCAAGTGTGGTGGTTGAGCAAATGCAACACAGACTATCGAAGCATCTAGACTGAAAACGTTACTGCTGCTTACATTCATGTACTGCATTAACACGTCATCGCCATTTCATACATCGAACGAGCGTACATAACATGCGAGACACCTAATTCGTCATGTACCTGTGGTAGACTAAACGTCTCTTCTCTTCTTTTTTTTTCATTTTTCATGGGCAAAGAATGAATCATCTACTGTTCGCTAGACGAGATATGTTTGTTTGGTTTTTTTTTCCTTTAATGTTATTTTTCTGTAGGAAACTTTTGGTAGACACATTTGTGCAGCAGAATAAAAAGCTATAAAATGTATCTAATACCTTGGAAATAGGGTTACTAGACATACTCCTTTAGGAGGACATGTCCACCTTTTTGATGTCGTTTGGAGCGTCCTCCTACGTTATAGAAAATTCCCTATTTTGTGCTCCTTTCCAAGTGTTTCCGCAATTATTTTTATTTTCATCTTTTTTTTGTAGGGAAGTTTTTTTTTTTCCACTCTTCATTGACATATGAGTGTATGTGTGTGTGTGTGTTTTTTTTACACACAAATGATGACGACACGCTTTGACCGAGAGAACCGAGGGACATCCAAGCTCTATCACACAAGTTAATTTCAGCCATGGCCCCCACATCATAGAGAAGGGCCCCTAGGCTGGGATCTTTTGCGGGCACACCGGTCAGACTTTTCACGGGCCCTTCCATAGTTAATTTATAGCGTGGAAAGGGTAAAAAATTATGAAAATTATTCCTGGCAACAGGGTAAGAGACCTGTCAATCCCGCCCTTGGAGGGGGGGCATGATATCAGCACATTGTCCCGTGACAACTGGGGTGCCTCCGGAGATTTATTGAATATTAAAATTACATCGCCGCCATCACTGACACGCTTTGAGCAATCGCCGTCGAAATTTCCAGAATACAAGAATCCAAGTTTCAAGCTGGGCAGCAGATAATATTGACTATTTTGCTCCAAGATAATATGAGAAAGACAGTCCTCCTCCTCCTCCTCCTAGCCAGATCACGGCCCGCCACTCTGTTTCAATGAACAGATTTTCGCAGGTGGTCGAAGAGGACTTGGGCCATGCTGGAAGCTGTGCGTGTATATGTTGTGAACCTAACGTGAAGTCTGTTTCCGTGCAATGCTTGTTATGTGTAGTGCTGCCCCATCTGACATCAATTTTTTCTAAGTGTGAGTGAAGTGTAATGATTGAATAATTGTGTCGTTGTAGGCCTGTTGCTCTCTGTGGCGGGGACTTTTCAACTGAGAGATTGGCTGGCATTCGTGCATGGGCGAAGATACGGCGGGGGCATCAAAGTTGGAGTCGACTGATCTAATGTATACGTGTATATATGAATTTACATCTCTCTCAAACTTTTCCATCGCCCCATTTTTTTCGCGCATCGCCCCCAACTCTGATCTCATCATCCTCATCATCATCGTGCCCCTCCAGCAATAATGGCCGTGCCCCCCTCCCAGACTTTCAAGTCTATCTCCGCCTATGCGTTCGTGCCTTGAAGTTGCGAACCACAGAAAACTAAATTCAGCCGACCATCACGGTGGCAAAGGTGGGGTTCGGACCCAGGTTCACGCGATGCGAGTCCGTCACTATGACCACTCGATCACCACAGCGGCGAAAAAGACAATCCGAAAAAAAACAGCTCTGTAAAGATAAAACCGCAACATTCCAAGAATGCCATTGTTTGCTCGCTACTATCTAATGCCGTATACTGAAGGGGGGGGGGTGTTACCTCTTTCATTCAGAAACAAAGAAAATAAGATTCAAAAAACCCTCAATGTCGATCCCTAGTGTGGTGCCATCTGTTGTGAAAGTTGAGAAAAGTGACGTTAAAAAGGGTGCGTGCGCAGGCATCCTTCTTTCCCAGTTTTCAAATCTGGTAACTCTACATGGAAAATTATTACCGTCTTGGATTCAGCTGAAGAATATCAGATTCAAAAATGGGCTTGCATCCAGTGTTTCCCCAAAATGGGCAATATCGCCCCCTGGTGGGTGATAGAATTGTCCGGTGGGGAAATAGAAACTACAGGTTCAACATAGGATCCTATGGATGCGCTTGAGTTGGAGGCGATGTGCGAAAAAAATTTCATTTCTGAAGAAGGGGGGGGGGCGATGGAACAAAAATTTTGGGAAACTGGCTTACGTGATGCATTCCAGACAAAACCTCCGTAAAAATCTGCAAATATATTCATTTTCAAAGTATGGAACTATTTTAAATAATCTGGAGAAGGGATGTTGGAATAGTCAAAAACATAGACCCATTTACAAATTCCGAAAGTTTTACCATGAAACTATAACAAAACTTTTTATTCAGTCAGGTAAATGTAGTAAAGATATATCATGCACAGCTCAGAAACTAGGACAAATCCAGAAATTTATTAATAAAAACTTGGAAATCTGAAAACTCACACTTGGAGAGCAGCACTCCAAAGTCAAATTGGACTAATGGTTAAAAGAGGCGCATTTATGGTTTTTCCGCCCTTGGGCTACACGAAATTTGCCGCCCTCGTCCCATTCTAGTCTAATTTTCTTGATTACTCTTTCCTCGAATTCGCCACCTTGTACTATAACCCACTTGTCCCCCCCCCCACCTCCCACTCGGGCAAGTATTCCTATGTCTTTAAAGTCCCTCTTTCAGTCATTCACATGCCTGTACAGTTTCAGTCACTCAGATGCAGGAACACTGTTTTGGTTGTATAAATTTCGCGCCACCCTTCTCCCATTCTACTAATTTTCTTCGTCACTCACGTGCTTGTACACTGTTTCGATCACTCACATGCTTGCACACTGTTTTGGTCACTCACATGCTTGAACACGCTCTAGGTCACTCACTTACCTGGTCCCTCGCTCTGTTCACTCTTTTGGTCATTCACATGCTTGCTCAAGCTCCAAGTCACTTTTTTGGTCCACGGGTCAAGGGTTTACCATATATGGCTTAAAGGGTGGGTCGCAATGAATTTATTAAAGAGAAATTTTGAGTTCTTACCCTTCAAATAGCGTTGAAATTAACAGACATCGATTATAATAACCTATAAAGGTATTTTCTTTCGAAAATTTTTTTTAAATGTTTTTTACATAAAAAAAAAATTTTTTCGTCTCTGGAGGGAAGTGCACGAGTCCCCTATGCCCCCCTCCAGGGTACGTTTTCGATCCCACCAATATGTGTTAGGTGGTAGGGGGCAGTAGTGACGAAATTTTGCTAGCAAGGGGAGAGGGGGTCAGAGTTTTGCCTACCTTTGCTGACAAGGGGTTGAGGGGCATCAAAAATGGCTAAAAATTTGATGACGTAATACTTGAACGGCCCCCAATGCTTTCCGAAGCGAAATACTTGACTAGATATTTTCACTTTGTAGATGGCAGCACATTAATTCTGAATTTGTAGGGGAGAAAACTTACTCGAAAAAGTCCCGTTTACATTTGTAATATTGCGGTAGCATTGTGAGCACCCGTTTCTAGGATTAAATCAAAACCATTTTCAAATTCGTCGGAAATTGCCCTCTTATACTCTCTCCTCCTTCTCTCTCTCGTCACAGAAAAGGACTTCACAGAAACCGAAGAAATTGGTTTCTAAATAAGGCGAGAAAGTGTTCTGTACAGACGAAACAATATTTTTTTTGCAAACTGTGCGATACTAAAGTTGCTGCAGGAAGGAAATCCATTATGCTGCAGCACATCAACACCGAAAAACATCAAGGAGGTCTTCATTGACTAGAGCAATTTCTCAACCTTTTTTTCAGCCATTGGCCCCCTTTGGACAATATTTTCTTCTCACGGGCCCCTGTCTTATACAGGACAGCCCCTCTCATTCTGGGGTAAGACTCTTTGTAACTGGACTAGAGGACGAGAAAAAACGGGGTTTTTTTTTAGGGTTCTGTTTTTACATTGGGAATTTCTGTGTGTGTGTGTTTGGTACATTAATCGTAAAATTTCCCCTTTTATTTTTTTCCAGCCACCTTGTTGGGCAATTCGCGTGTTGTGGTTTGTAATTTTGTATTTCTATATTATTTATTCTCTGATACTCTTGTAGTGGTTAGTGAAACAAAGAATTTTGGTTGATACAATAAGTAATGGTTATAGTTTAGAGTGCACACTTCTCATTATCATATTATTTTGCATAAACTAATGTTATCTGAAATAGGAATGAAAAATTTTATAGGACATATTTTTCGTTTTATAGAGCATAATTACAGTTGTTTAAGGGCATAAAAAATTTTTTATAGAGCATTTTTTAGAAGTTTTCAGGACAAAAATCCTAGCCCTATTGATCAAATTGAATAGATATTTCTTTCATAATCATCTTTGAGTTTAGTTTGGAGAAATTCAGGAGAGAAAAATGATGAGATCTCATGTAATTGTCCAAACTTACACATCATAGATTATTTTGTTGTGAAATTGGACTCGCATGAAATGCGTAGGCAAAATGAAGCCTAGGGAAAATCTCAAACGCAGCTGGTCGATTTGCCAATCATTGTTTGATCACGCAACGCTATTGATAATTTTTTTTAATATAGCTGCGGGGAAGATGACAAGACTTTTTATTGCCGATGGAATTGCCTGCCTCATGCCAGCAAAAAATTTCATCAATCTTTTATATTTCAGACAAAACCTATAAAAAATTGAAAATACATTTCTTTTAATTTATTGAATATTAAGAATATTTTGATAGTAACCTACATTAGAGAAATATATTTTGTAAGTATGAATCACAGGTGCAACTTTTCACTGGCTCAAGCACCCCCCCCCCCCCCCAACAATATTTCACAAAATCTTGATAATTTTAAATATGTATATATTGAAATGCTGAGCTGGTGTCCCACCAATATCTTTGATAACTTTATGCCTATGGTGTAAAAAATGCACATTCTCTAACATCGAAATAATCTCGTAGACAAATCACATGAATACCACTGTACGGTTCCACATAAAATGTGTCACCGCTTTTAGCCGGATCAACAACGGTCTGCGCTATCATAAAACTCGAGGTTTAAAACTCATCAAACACACGATCAGACTAAGCGAGTCAGGCGATGGAAGTATAACTTAATTCATTTTTAATTTAACATTTAACTAAAATATCACGGATCAGCCGGGATAAACTATTGATGAACAATAAAACAGAACAATGTAAGTGATAACATAACAAAAGTCAACTATTTTAAAGAAAGCTGGACGCATGCGCATCACACGGCACAAATCACCGCACAAGCTATGATGACGGAATAATCTTCATTTGCATATCCGCCACAGGACCCCCTTCCTCAGCGAGGTGGCCATGGGGACCCGAGCGAAAAAAAATAATAGCTACTGATACAATTGCGCTGGAACAGGGATGTTGGAAATGCTTTTCATCAGCGGGTGTTCATCTTCATGTTTAAAAAAATCTGATTTCTGGATTGATTTGGACTGTAACTTAAAAAAAAACCACATTTATACTGTACTTATGAATATTATTTATATTGTATCCTGAAATTTGAGTAGATACCTTATTTATACTATAGCAGGGAAGTTTATAGAAGTTCCACATAAAATTCAATCTTCATTATTTGTGACCTAACAAAGTAGGTTTTAATCAATATTCAAATGTTGTACTTATTTTATTTGGAAGAGTTGATCAACTTTGCCCAAGAATATTAAAAGACACCAATAAAATAAGGCAAATACACAAAAAGTACACATTTTTGTATTTTTCATGTATTTGCCTTATTGTTGGTGGTCTGGTCGTTGGTGTCTTCTTAATACTTATTTTACTATAAATTATATAAATAGTCTGTAATTGTACACATATAGGCCTACTACAAACAAATGCACCACTTTGAAAACATTTTGTGTAGAATTCAAATTATTATTATTTTTATTTTTTGTTAGTTTTGCATGGAGACCTATGCTTGGACTTTTCATGTCAAGGTTTTATGAAATAAATGTAAAAACAGATTATTTCAATGTGGCAAGGCCATATATGATATGAGGGATATTCCAACTCAGCAATATTTCCTTCATGACAACCCTGTATAGAATTCAGCTACCCAACCACACTCAGAGTTTAATCTTTCAATGCATGAACTTCATATAAATTGTACATTCAAATTATATTATGAATTATACAAAATTACCATCATTATTGCATTATACAAGTTTACCATTTTAACCGCATTTGCATCTGTGGTAGTTAAACATCAGTTTCCAACAGATTAGAACACATGTTGATTCCTTTTTTTTCTGATTTTAATCAAGTGCAATAATCACTTATCGCATGATTATTGATGATTATGATTAGTCTAATCCAAAGCACACCTTCTGATTAGTTTATAACTGATTATATGGAAAGGTTATCAATCACATTTTTAATTGTTTCAATTTATTTAGAATTACAACTTTCATTTAAAATAATAAAATATCATAAAAGGTAAAATTCCAATTTAATGGTATTGAAAGGAGGAGAGAAAAATACTTATCGTTGCACACAATTTATTGGTGGAATATATTAGCTACAGGATATTGCGAGATGACAGCAGAGTATTATCATTACATAGGCAATTATTCATTGTATCGAAGTTTCACTGTGTCATGTTTATTTCCTAGAAAAATTTCAAATAGATACATGTAGTATAAAAATTCCAAATTATACATTTGCTTATTAATATTTCACTTACATACTTTGAACAATTTTAATCATAGCCCCTCGCATGTAGAGCAGGAAGGGGAGCTGACAAAGAATGTAATCACTGTTCACATTAAAAATATACTACACAGAACCACATAAAAAATTCTGCCCTGGGAGACCATGGGTCCAGCTTAGTATATCACAGGCCATTATCTATATATAGTTAATGGGCTAATAAATATTTTCAGCATCACCAAGTATGCATGCCCCCCCCCCCTTTTTACATCCTGAAGCAGGCCCCTAGACAGGAATCTTTGGTAAGGTACCTCCCAGCAGTGGAGTATTTACATAGGCAAAGGGCGGTATTCACCGACATGGTTTAAACCAGTGGTTCTCTTATGGTACTGGGATACTTCAAGGGGTCCACTGAAGAAAATGGAGAAAGGGGCCATAACAGGTGGTTTGGAGAGCTGAGAAGAAAAATTAAGGTGTGAAGAAATAAAGATTTTATATTAGTGACTAACACTTACAGTGAGAGTGAATCCAACAAAACCACCTATAAAACCAGGGCCTTCTTTAGGGCATGGACCCATCCAGGCCTCACCGCCTACATTTTGCAACAAGTTCCCTAGGATGGGGTTTTTCTCAAGTCCCCGGCTAAATTTTTCAGACCCCCTTCCCTATATGAAATTTATTGTATGAAAAACAAAAAAAATGATGAAAACCATATTAGGCCACGGGCTGTAGATCTGTCAGTCCCACTCTTGTGAGGGGCCTCATGCCCACAAGTGACCCCACCTTATGATATTTTGTATAGTAAAATTAATTTTGAAATTAAATTGGAAATATGTAGGCTGTTTATTTCCAGCTAAAGTATTGGACTACCATAGCATCACTTTATCACTTTGCCTAAGGAGGGGGGCTCCATGATATTGAGACGGTCCTGACAGAACTCGGACTAGCGGGGAGATCAATAAATTCTAGGCTAGTGGTCTGGAGGCCAATTTTCTTTGCAAAATTTTCATTCAGTATAAATTCACTGAAAAAAATCATTTCAATACGTATAAAGTGTCTTGCTTCAAGATGAGAGTTGAAAACTCTGGGTAAGACAGGGGAGCCACGAGAAAAAAAATATGGTTCAAAGGGGGCCACGGGTAAAAAAAGGTTAAGAAACACTGGTTTAAACTATAGTCACAATTTTTTGATAAGAGATCTACATAGATTGGTTAAAAACCTGAATTTAACCAATCCGTGTCGATCTGTTATCAAAAAATTGTGACTATAGCTTAAACCATGTCGGTGAATACCGGCCTAAGTGGGCTATAGCTCAGGGCGAAAATTCCAAAGGGACTGCAAATTTAAGGAATGAATGGTCAAGTAATCCACTGGGATAAGGGTGGCTAAATCCACTTCTACCAAGAGATCATGGAACTGGCAACACGCAATGGCATCAATGGCAACATGCCGTCAATGTTTACAAACAGACAGTTTCAGAACTACGAAAATAAAATTATAAATAAAGTGTTTTATCAGCAGATAATCAAAAACAATAGCATTGGAAGCTGCAGGACTGTGAGAACGGTAATTATGTTCAAATAATATAATATGACAATTAAAAAGTAATACGTGTTCTCGTCATTTCTAAACTAACTGTTTGAAAAGATCACATACACTCAAATTTTCTACGTCCCAGAATAAACAATGTATTGGATAATATGGCAAGAATGCTTGACAAAAACCAAAAATGACACACCTGATGACGTCACTTGCAGATAAGAATGAGGAGAAAAGAAAGGTCACACGCAAGATCAAATGCAAAAAAAGACTTTCAGAAGGATTATAACCTACTTAGAAATCAATTGTGACGAGATAGTAGTATTTACCGCATAATGTGCTAGAATATAAGGAAGGGTTACTATGGCCCCCTTCCGTCTTTCTAGGTTTATCCGACCATATTTTCTCGAAAGAAATACGGGACATCGCCAATTATTGCCAAAAAATGACGCCAAAAGTAAACAAAGTTGCCAAATATTGAAGAAATTACGTAAAAAATCAAGCGGCGGGTATTAAAGCATTACTGAAAATTGCAGTGGATTTAAAAGAATTCCACGAAATAAAACGTTCACCAAGACAAATGTGACAGATTAATATTATTATTTATAATTGTAATTATCATGTAATTTATGAGTGAGAAAATAATTTCGTCCTTTGACTTCAATAAAGAATAAAAATTCAAGTAAGCTTCGTGTAAAAAACGGGAAAAACCGGGACACTTTCGCTAAAAAGTCGAGACAGCCAAAAAAAAAGAAAAAAACGGGACTGTCCCGGGAAATACGGGACGTATGGTCACCCTACGCTTCGTTGTTGAAAAAGATAACGAAAAAAGCTTTGGTATACAATAAGAACATGCTAATTCAGGATAAGTCGAGAAATTCCAGGTGATTCGGTTTATTCTTAGCATAGATATGCAAGCTTAAACAGCATGCAGGGTCATAAAGACCCCCGTCCATCTTTCTATAGTCCGTTTCAGGTTAACTTTGCAGTGAAGAGGAAGCTACGAGGGAACCTCATCACTCGTTGCTATGGCAACAAAAGCCTCTTAACCAATGTATCGATGCGCGGCCTCGGTAAGGTATGGACGATTTCTAGGATACCGCGAAAATGTCGTTGTGGTTGCTATAGATTTTTGGATAATGGTAACCAATATTTTTTTCTAATTTAAAAATTTCAAACGAAGAAACATTGGTTCAAAACGATATTTTTCCTTTTTTTTTTCACAAAATCATTAAAAAAATTGAAATATTCTGTATAAATGATCATCATAAAACTCCGATTTATGGGAACTTTATTTTGCGGCGGAGGAGTACACTCTCTACCTTTCTCTCCACTGCAAAGTTAACCTGAAACGAACTATAGTGTTAATATTTCATCATTGATAAATGGAACTTGCAAATGTGGATTATGCGATATTTTGTCTTGAAGTAACCGAGATTTTCACCTACGGATTTATGAACAAGAAATATAATGTAAAAGCGCGCGTTAACTCATCTGTTCGAAGGAAGTGACCGTGGTGTGTCGGTCACAGAAAACAAATTGGTATACGTAGGCAAGGCCGCAAACTAGGGGGGAGCAGGCGGGTCTCGTGCCTCGGGCGCTGGACCAGAGGGGGCGCAAATTTTATTCTCAAACCTCTCCTTCAACATTACAAGGGGGGAGCCAAAATGTACACTTACCCACGATCTCCTATATAACTTACATATAGGAGGTCGTGACTTGCCCCGGGTGACCAAGCATCTAGTTGCAGCCCTGTACGTAGGTTCACCATATTTTATCGGTGAAAATACGGGAGATAGAGATCCTAGATTGCTTATTGATAGGCCGACTATGTTTGCTCGAGAAAAATACGTGACATTGGGATTAGAAATACGGGAAAATACGGGGCAATGTCAATTATCGCTAAATGATGCCAAAAGTAAGCGAAGTCGCTAACTCGTGCTAAAATCAGAGAAAAGTTACCAATCGCGGGAAATAAAGCGCCACTTCAAATTGCAGTGAATTAAAAAAAACATGACAAATGTATGAGATGAATATTCTTGTTTGTAGTCGTAATGAGGCTTTTTGGATCACGTGATATTTCCCTATTTCTTGAGGGACATACAAACCGTAGACAAGGTAACCAATATGGCGACTTCCTGCGCAATTCATGAAACACATAAATCAAAATAAAAGAAACGTAGAAATGAATTGTTTTTTTTTCTTTTCGATAGGCACTAGATATTTCGAAAATTTTCTTGAAGCTCAAGTTATCGATTTGCCTGCTTTTGCTTCAAAATATGCTTAATTAAAGCTGAGGAATTTCTTCAATGTAATTTATGGGCCCATAATTAATTTCAAAATATTCCTAACTGTCATATATTCCTATCAAAAATTCCTAAACTATATAGATTGATGCAGTTAGATATTTTAAGACAATACGAAGACATATATATTAATTTTCATTTTCGTGCTTGAGAAGATACAAATAATAAGTTGAAATCGATGTTATCGCATGAATATCCAACTCAAAAGTAGGTCCGGCTAATTATTTTATATTTAATTTTCTGGGCTTCGTATTTCTAAGCGAACTCAATATTTCGAAAATCGAGAATTCAATTCAATTTTTAAAATTATTGATGAGGCGGAAAACTCTACTAAATTTCCGCATTTTTACGGAAAAATTGGCAATTTTAACATTGATTTCTATGGGAGGAACATTCTGTGCTTGTCCCTCTATGTGATATTGATGATGATTATGACGTCTATTTCAAAAGCCTCGTTATCGTGATGTAATTACTAAGTTTGAAAGATAATTTTAATCGTTGATTTGAAGAATAAAGTCAAGTTGGCTTCGTTGAAAATACGTGAAAACCCGGGATATTTTTGCAAAAAAGTCAAGACAGCCAAAAAAACAGAAAAACCGGGACTGTCCCGGAAAATACGGGCTGTATGGTCGCCCTACTTATATATATATATATTGCTATTCTATCTCTCATAAAAAGAGAGTTGTCAAATGTTGAAAAAATTGCTAATTATGGTTAAAATTTATGGGGAAAAAAATGCCGATGTGTATGTACGAAGAAGGACTACAATAAATTGCAGTAAATAAAAATGTATTTCACGACATAAATGTTATGTTATTGTTATTAAAAAAAAATGTCATGTTATTGTTATTTAAAAAAAATGTCATGTTTTTGTTATTTGAAAAAAAACGTCACAAATATGTGACATGAACGTTTATGTTTATAATCATAATTAATCGTACCGTGATTTTTAAGAAATTAAAATGATCATCCTCCGCGATTTCAGTCAAGATTTAGCGAGTCAAGTGAGTTTAGTCGAAAATATCGGGCATTTTGAAAAACAAATTCGGACAGTGAAAATAAAAGATAAATACGGATTACAGCAAACGTTTTGTGGTGACCTTATGCATATGTCCAATACACGTCACGCATTTCCTGGGACATTCCCGTATTTTCACGTTATTTTGGCTGTCTCGACTGTTTTGCAAGAATGCCGCGGTTTGTCGCGAATGTTTCACAAAGCGTACTTAGATGCTAATAGTTTTATACTTTATTAAAATCAACTATTGAAATTATTTTTCAATTCATAAATTATATCACGATAATTACAACTATGAATAAGAATACTCACCTCACATATATGATGTTGATAAAGTGATTCTCACATATGTTCAAGAGGTCCTGTATCATCTGATCAGGGATTTGTTAATGTTAGTAAACATCCATGTCCGAATCGGGGTTCGAACCAACACTTGCACATTAAAAAAAAAGCTAGCTCCCAAACTACTCCACTGCAAGACGGCAAATATTAAAAGTTTATTTAATCGTTTGCCGCTTCAAACGTTTTATTTCGTTATGTTAAATGTTTTATTTCGTGGAATCCATTTTTATCCACTGAAATTCAGAGTAATGCTTCGTTTCCCGCGTTTGATTAGGGATTTCTGCAGAAGTTGGCAACTTTGCTTACATTTGGCGCCATTTATGACGATGATTACCCGTATTTTACCTGTATTTGAAATCCCGAGTTCCCGTATTTTTCTCGAAGAACTTTGGTCAGCCTAAATATGCAATAAAACTTAACGACACGGGCTTTACAATCTCCCAAAATTACGTGAATTCTTTGGATAGCAATAAAATCATTTTCCTCAGCTTTGGGGCTTACGTCAGTGGTTAAATAATTGACGTTATGTGTCTCTCACAGGCCCGTAGCCAGAAATTTCATTCGAAGGGGGACCACTTTGATTTCGTGGGGAGGCACCAAAGTGATAGAAAAGTGGTTCAAAAACTTTTTACGTAGCGGGGCACTAATCAGAACTGTTATCACTGAGCACTAATTTTGATAAGACTTATACGTTGGTGCCAAAGGCCGTCTTAAGAGCATCATTGGCCCCCGGGCCAAGTGGTTTTTTTTAGGCCCTACCTGGTAAATTTTAATCAGATCTGATTTCTATGAAGCCCCTTCACTCTTGAGGTCCCCGGGCCGTGCCCGGGTGGGCCCATGCATTAAGATGGCACCAATGGTGCCATGTATAAAATACAGCAATTGTGATGAATCTGGTGATTATGTATAATCGCCGGTTATTATGCACAATAATTTCATCCGTTTTGATCGGTGATTATGCATAGTAACCGATATAAATCCGGCGATTATGCGTAATTACCGATTTGTACCGTTTTGTTTACAGTAACACATAAAAGGTATTCCACGAAAGCGCTCGAAAGCGATAAAATGATGTTGTCCGCATCAGATTTGAAGAAATTACCCGCTTAAATTCAGTTGCGATTTTTTTTTTTTTTTTTGACGAATTAATTTTAATTTGACAAAAATGTGATATTTTATACCGTCCACCAACAGATCCCTTGTCAGAAAAGCCAAAAGGAAAAGTTTACAGAAAAAATTAAGAAAAATTATAAATTGTAATCGTATAAATTGAATATTTTATACCGCCCCTCAACAGATCCCTTCTCCCGAGGGCCAGAGGTTAATGTTTCCGGGAAAAATCGGAAAAAAACTGTATAAATTTTAATTTGACGAAATTGTAATATTTTATATCGCCCCTCAAGAGATCCTTCCTCACGATAGCGAAAATGAAATTTTTCTGGGAAAAAAAAACGTTTCATTCAAATTCAACAAGAATCTCTTACTTTATTTGGCGCATTTGGCATCCTGCGGCTTATATAATGAAAATTTTGTCAATGTTTGTTTTAAAGATGAAGAATTTCATACTTTGCCTGATTTGTGTTTAGGCATTCTATAGAATGACTAGTCATTCTACAGAATGTCTAGGCAAAGTATAGAATAAAACCGGTATTTCATACTTTGCCTGAAACGACCGGGCAAAGTATGATTTCATACTTTTTAATTGAAGTTTCTTAAGAGGAAATACCTTTGTTATAATCTATTTCTGTTAATTCCAGTGCTATTTGTAGGCTTAAGAACTCAAAATTTTTTTTTCAGAACTTCATTGCAACCCACCCTCTAAACCAGTGGTTCTCAACCGGTGCTCCGTGTGCACCTCCCAGAGGCTCCGCAGACACTCGAGGAAAATAAAACGAATCAGTAAATTTGATAGATAAGTAAATAAGAGAGGCCTACAAGGTTCTGCCATAAAAATTATGTAGAAAAAAGGGCTCCCTTTTTTTTAAATCAATATTATAATTCACTTGTTGTTTATTTGATTCTATGTTCAACTCCCACCCTCCGTCTAATTTTGTTGTAAAGAGGCTCCGAAAAATGTTTCGGCATCGCCCCTCTAGATCTGTGATGAACGGACATTTAGAATGTACCGTTTTTCCCAATATTTTGCAAGAAAACATTGGGGGGGCTAACAGTTATTCGTTCTCTCGTATATACGGTACTCAAGCGTGTACAAAGTAGAGGGAGGATGCATTGCAATGGTTTTTTTCAGTAATTACTGGGAGGGAGGGCTCAGTCCCCTTAAAAAATCTATTGCGGGGGGGGGGGGGGAGCTCAAATTCCCTCAACCTCTAGGTTCTGGCACCTATTCTTCTTAAGCCCCGTTCACATGGGAAATAGAAACAGCGGGTTTAAAACCCGCTTCAAGAATTTCCACCAATGCCTGCTCTACATTTCTTTCCTTACGAAGGAAAAAAGTCGTCAAGCGGGTACTAGCACTCCCAATGCTACCGCAATATCTGCACATGTCAACGGGGCTATAGAGTGTAATTTTGTTATTTCGGTTTCAATATCATTGCTTTCCAATTTTCAACCCCTCCCCCCACCATGCATCTTTGGGCTTCTTTTCGTGTCGGCGCCATGCTTCTCCCCCAATCGCAGTGAACAAAAGAAGAGACACTGTTTTTGCCAGGGAAACAAGACCCCTCCCCACTGAAAGAAACTTCGTCAGCTGTGCCTTCTGGCAGTAAGGATTGGCACCGAGGGAGGGTGCAGTTAGGGATTGAACGGCAGGGAAGAAATGAGATAAACGTATTGTCATGGAACAAGAAAGCCAAAGACCATCCAGAGTTTTTAAAAGAACTAAAATTTTGAGCAGATTGTTTCCATTAACTAATTCATAATTAGGACAACTTTTGGTTAAAATTCTTTTTTTCATCATTGCAAAATGAGGAAACCATATTCATACGATTTTGGGGGGGGGGGGCTCGGGCCCATGGGCCGGATACAAGTTTACGCCTATGGTTCTTCTGGAATAATTGAAAACCCCCTCGCCATCGATGCTGAAGTAATACTTGAATGACCCCAAAGGTGTAGCCGACTAATCTAATGTATATGCGTATATATGAACTGATATCATCGTGCCTGCCCCCCCCCAGGCTTTGAAGTCTATCTCCTCCTATGCTAGAGAGTTTACAAGTATGTGAGTGACTAAAATTGTGACCTAGAGAGTTTGTAGGAATTTGAGTGACCAAAGCAGTTAGCAAGTACGTGAACGATCAAACTTGCGTAGAATTCTATTCCTTATTTTATTTAATATGATCATCACGCAGGCCCGTTACCAGAAATTTCGTTCGCGGGACCAATTTCATTTCGGGGGGGACCAAAGTGATAGAACAATAGATTTGGCCATCATTTTCCCTTTTTTTCGGTCATTTTCTCACATTTCGGGGGGTTGACTAAACCCCCGTCCCCACTTCTCTCTACGGCCTTGCCATCACGTATTCCCAACAGATCTTTACGATCTGTCCATTAAATTTGTTAGTAGGGCATCCATACCCGAACCGGGATTCGAGCCCGGACCAGAAGTTAGTTTCCTAACCGCTGGACTGCCGCCTCGCAGCCCTAAAAGTGGGATATTAGTTTATCCGTTACTACAACGCCGACTAACTCCAGAAAAAAAAAACCCGAAAAAAATTGAATATTAAGTAATATTAAATTTAAGAAAATCCAAAATTATTGAAGAATTGATAAAGTAACTGGTCTGAAAAATTACCTGAAGGTAATTACGTATCTTCATATCGTTTGACTTACCCACGTTTACAACAGATGACGCCACTATACAGCTCATTTTCATTTCAAAAAATTGATATGCGTTACGTATAGTGTTACCATATTAAAAAACTGAGAAAAGAGGATGCCTGCGCGCGCACCCTTGATGGCGTCATTTCCCCAGATTTGCACACCTTCTAATTTACACGACAGGTGGCGCCACTTTTCTGCCAAGAAAAGAAAAACCCATCACTGCAATAATTTCCCCAACTGAAAACAGCTATATACACTGCTGGCCACCGTAAATGCAACACCCTGAAGGAAGCATGCAAATAATATGAAATTTACAACATGCATTAGCGGAGGTGAGATATGCAAATGATTAGAATTTCAGCGCAGACGCACATCACGCGCGCCTGTGGCGCCACTTCAAAGCGCTATTTAAGGCTTGGAGATTTCGACGATTTGAAGTACGGCAATTGTGTTTTTCTTGTGGGTTTTTCAAAAAAACGATCAATTATGCCTCGTAGAAAACAGCGATCATCTTTTGATCAAGTATCCGAGTTCGACAGAGGAAGGATAGTGGCCTACCGAGATTGTGGATTATCTTTCAGGGAAATCGGTAGTCGTGTTGGACGAAACCAAACAACTGTAATGCGGATATGTGATCGTTGGATGCAGGAGGGTACGACGGACCGACGTGTTCGATCGCATCCACCTCAGTGCACCACTTCACGTGATGACAGGCGTATTGTGCGTATGGCAGTGACGGATCGCTCAGCCACATCACGAACCACAGCACAGCACATTCAGTCTGTACCGCATCATCCAGTGTCTGCGCGTACCATTCGACGCCGTTTACAGCAGAGTGGTCTGTCCGCAAGACGTCCATTGCTTCGTCTACCCTTGACGCAGAACCACAGACGTCTCCGCCGCCAATGGTGCGATGAAAGAAGGATGTGGACAGCACAATGGAATGAAATTGTCTTTACTGACGAGTCACGCTTCTGTCTGCAACACCACGATGGTCGGATTCGAGTCTGGAGACACCGTGGAGAGAGGATGCTGAACAGCTGCGTTATGCACCGCCACACTGGTCCTGCTCCGGGTATTATGGTATGGGACGGCATTGGATATCACTCTCGCACTCCTCTAGTACGCATTGCCGGTACTTTAAAAAGCCAGCGCTACATCTCCGAGGTGTTGGAGCCAGTTGTCCTTCCTTACCTTCAGGGCTTGCCCACAGCCATATTTCAACAGGATAATGCGCGACCACACGTGGCACGCATTGTCCAAAGGTTCTTCGTCAATCGCCAGATTGAATTGCTTCCCTGGCCAGCTCGCTCTCCGGATCTTTCGCCGATAGAAAACATGTGGTCCATGGTTGCTCAACGATTGACCCAGATTACATCCCCAGCTGCCACACCAGATCAACTTTGGCAACGCGTGGAAGCTGCTTGGTCTGCTGTACCCCAAGAACACATCCAAAGTCTCTTTGAATCAATGCCGAGGCGTGTGGCAGCGGTGATCTCCAACAATGGCGGCTACTCTGGCTACTGATTTTGGCAGGAACCACACTTCACAGAAGTCTATAAATTTAATCATTTGATGCTTGGTCAACATGTTATCTACAAAATAAATATTGTTGCGATATCTCTTGTCTTTCTTGGTGTTGCAATTTGGGTGGCCAGCAGTGTATGTTCTGGGAATTTGATAAATCCGGTTATTATGCATAATCACCGGCTATTATGCATAGTTACCAACCATTTTTTTTAAGTTAAATAAATTTTGTTTTCCACATTTACCGGCGATCATGTGTAATCCCGAGCTCGTATTGGTAAATGTGATATAAATCGTGAATAAATTATTTAAATTTACCGGAAATTTGGCTCAAATTTCAGTCTAGGATGATGGATTCGATCTGTGATGTTGCTTATGTTTAAAAATGTGCAGAAAGCCAATATTAGAATTAACAACCTTATCGGAATATGGCTTATCGTTACCTGGCAACACTCTGCTTCCCAACGCACTCTGCCCGGGACATGAACGCATTTGGGCACCCACATGCAATATGTAGAAGAAGCAGTTAAAGGGGTGCATTCGAAGCTTATTTCCGTCCAGCGCCCGGGCACAAGACTCACCAGCTCTTGCGGCCTTGAGTGATATGCTCACTAATATTTATTATTTCTTTACGGAGCAATTGGTTCGTCTTACATTTTTTGAAAAACAAAACCCCTGTGGAAAATTTTAACACTCGCCCTATAGTAATTTTTGTTTTAATCCGGCTTGAGCAACGAATACCATCATGGTAACAAACATCTTTGGTAATTCACTAAAAAATCCTCTCTCTCTCTCTCTCTCTTTAAATGCTGTTTATCTTTTACGTAAGATACAAACACATACCAATTGCTTATTATTCACGTGCATTTTTAAAAGCAATACTCATTGAATAGCATCTGCCCTGCTTGAGGGCAACTTGGATTCGTCCGGGAATTTCGAGGGCGTTGGTCAAAGCGTGTAAAACCATGTGCGAAAAAAGGCAAGCACGAAAACGCTCTTATCATTATCAATCAACAGATATATGTTTCAGAGTGAGTGAGTGAGTGAGAGTGTGTGTGTGAATGAGTGAGTGAAAAAAATCCCTGAAAAAAAAGAAAGAAAAAGATTCTGGAAACCTAAAAAGGAGGACAAAAGGACGAATTTCCCGAAACGTAGGAGGATGCTCCGAATGACACCGAAAAGGGGAACGGTAACCCTATATACGTTGCACGACTACGTGACTTTATTTTACGGGACATTCCGTTTCTTCCCGTAATTTTTGTCTTCCCGACTTCTTAAGAAAAATCTCCCGTTATTTTCCGTATTTTCAGTGAAATGAACTTGAATTTTTTTTTTCACTGAAATCAAAGATTGAAGTCAGGGCTGGATTAACCTTCACGCAAAATAAGCGCGTGCTTAGGGCATCAGGTGGAAAGGGCATCACAAAGCGTTGCCAAAGTGGTTTTTTTTTTGTATAAGTGCAAATTTTTTTTCCAGCATCAGACATCCGTCAGAAAATCCTAAAATTTTCGATTGATTGTATAGTTGAATATATTAACGTGGAGGTGTGTCTGAATTTTCTGTCTTCTGTATAGTTGAAGATATTCATCAAAAGGATGGCGCAAAAATACAGAAAAACTGATAATATTGCAAACTAGAGATAACGTTAATGCTGAGTTTTTGGAATGAGATTTCGTGCAATTTCTATAATGAGCCTTTCTCTCTTGAGTATTTTTAACAGCAAACATCATGGGGGCCCTTCGACAAATTGACTTCTCTCTACCAGCTAAAAATTCCTGCCTACCAATTTGCATACTAACTGTCGCAAATTGTAAACAAATCTACTTGCCACGAGGTCCTCGGGTCATGTCCGTATGAGACCCACGCATTAATAAAACAAATCAATATCATTGCCAACCAATTACAAAAATGACAAATCTAAGAGTAAGCCAAGTTCTACAGAATAAGGACGTGAATTTAAAAATTCTCCAATTTTTGAGTCATTAGAAGATCGACTGCATGGTATCAGGGGTTTTAGCTTATAGTTAATTTATTATTGCTCGTGTGAGACAGTTTCGACGCCTCTCTGGCGTATAAGTCGCACTAGTAAAATAAACCCGCTGCTGTGTCCCCAGACAGATGAAATGCGTCAGAAATTGTCGCCTGGCAGTCCAGTGGTTAGGGAGCTGGATTGATTCTGATTGTGCAAGTCTGGGACCGAACCCCGGTTCTTCGATGTCTACTACCACTAACAAATTTCCTGGACAGATCTTACAGATCTCTTGGAAGTGCTTGAAGCTCACGTTTAAAAAAAAACCACTGGTTTCTCTGCGAATCATTCAGTCCAGTTTGAAATTTTGCATTAAAAACTTATTTTTTTTTTGCGTCTGCATTGGCTACACAGCCTAGAGCAACCCTTTTGTGGTTCGATCTAGAATTCCTAGAATATAAGCATGAAGACGCTCTAGTTCGATCCACCGTAAAAGTAAAGAAATGCTAAAAGATTGCAACTCGAAAATGCATCTGAGAAAACATTTACCCAATGACTGTGGCTCAAAAATGATGCGAGAAATATCTGCCATGCCAAGATTCAGTGGTTGCGTTTGGATCCACTTTGTAAAATCCTAACAAGCAGTCGATGGGAGAAGATATCTTTAAATTCTTTTTAAATATTTTGAAAAACTAAAATCTAAGGTTTGTCTTTTTTTTTGGGAAATGTGGAAGAAAAATTCCAAAATCTTCCAAAGATGTCCCAAAAACCAACAAAAATGATCCAAGAGAAATTATCAATGATTTGCAAGTAGGAAAAAAAGAAGGAAGGAGAGACTTTCAATGTCCATGCTTAAAAATATTCTAATCATAATTCTGCATTAGATTAGTTACTTCTAAGGCGCAAATGCGAGCCGATCCCCCCGTTAAAAAGTTTCGCCACAGAGAGCAACAGTCCTACAACGATAAATCATTCAATCATAACACTTCACTCATAGTTTGAAAAACTGGTGGCAGATGGCAGCACTACACATAACAAGCATTACAGAGAAACAAAAAACGTCACGTCAGGTTTCACTACACGTACACGCACATTCCCGCATGTACCAATTCGTTGGGGGTTCCGAGGGGGGGGGGTGTAGCAGTAGTAGGTAGGGCCTCCAAAAAATGGCTCGGGGATCCATGATGTTCTTAAGTCAGCCACCTCGTTGGGCGTTGTGGCGTTGCATTTGTATTTGTATTCTGAAATATAAAATTTTAGTGACGGTGGCACCAAAATGATTCAAGCGCTTAGGGCCTTCAAACATTTTAATCCGGCCCTGATAGAGGTTATTTTCATAACATATATAGCCTAAACCAGTGGTTCTCAACCTGGGTACATATGGCCCCCTTTGCTGTCCTGGGATATTCTAAGGGGGTCACAGATGAAAATCAAATGAAAGGAGAGCCATGACAAGTGGTGGAGGGGGCCACAGCGAGCTATGAAGAAATAACTCTTTATATGGTATATGACAACTTTCAGAATACATCAGAGCCGTCGATAGAACCAGAGCCATATTAACCCTTGGGTCTATGTGGGTATGACCAAAGCCTCCTAAATACTATCTAGGTGGCTTTTGCACGACCTGGGGCATCATATATATATAATGGGCGGAGGAGGAGGGACTGTACGTTGAGATCTGGTACTATGGTTTTAAATGTAGGTTGTTAGTTCTAGCTGAATATGGGTTCTCCAGAACATCGTTTTACCCATGGACCCATGATATTGAGACGGTCATGCATAAAACACCCACGAGAAGGAAGCTCACTGAATTCTAGTCCAGAGTAAGCACCGCTGTGGTGGTCGAGTGGTCATAGTGACGGACACACATCGCAAGGACCAGGGTTCGGTCACCACAGTGGTGGTCTGCTGAGGTTGGTTTTTTGTGATTCCCATCTTCGAGGTGCGAATGCGAGCCGATCTCTACGTTAGAAAGTCTCACCACAGAGAGCAACAGGCCTACAACGACAAAATTATTCAATCAATGCACATCACTCAGAAAAATTGATGGCAGAACACTTCACATAATAAGCATCACACAGAAACACACTACCCATTAGGTTCACAATACGTACACGCACATACCACCATGCACCAATTTATTAAAAGTTCCGCAGAGGAGTATGAACGAGGTGTATGTATGTAATATTTTTTAGGTTTTAGTTGTAGTCCAGAGTAGGCGCGGACACAGGATGATATGTCAGGTGGGTCGATTTTCTTTGGATCGTCCCATATTTTACACAGACCTATTTTTCCCGTATGATTCGGCTTTCGGGTGGGATGATCATCCACCTTTTGTATTCGTGCCTAGCCCACAGTTCCAGAGATTGATATTATTTATGAAAATTTCATTCATATATATATATATATATACACCCAAATATAATAAATTTAGCTTTGATTAAACTAAATTCGATAAGTAGAAAGAATCTCCCTCTTGGATGAAGGTGAGGAGGGGCTGGATATGAATGGGGGGGGGGGGGCGCACGAGAAAAAAAAATATGGTTCAAAAGGCCATGGGCTGAAAAAGGTTAAAAAACATTGGCCTAAACTACGATAATTATGGCTATAAAAAGTTCTTAAAAATTATACCCGGTTGAGCATATGCATTAAAATGGCATTGCTGCTGCATATTGCAATGTATTGAAATGAATTCAATAAACCGTTAAAAACATGACAAATATGTGAGATGCATTGCCCCCACAACCTGGAGCAGGGCATGGCCCACACAATGTCGTTACTCGACATGGCCCTAGGGCTCCAGCCCTAGGGCCAAGGACAATTATAATAATTTTTTTGTTTGTTTTTTTCATGTTATAAATTCAATATAGGAGGGCCCGTGAAAAGTCTGGTTCGGTGGCCCGTCAAAAATTGCAGCCTAGGGGCCCTGATCTAGTATGTGGGACCCATGGAACAGAGCCCTAGGGTGGGATCTTTTGCGAGCTCCCAGAACAGACTTCACGAGCCCTTTTTTAGTGAATTTATAGCCTTAGAAACAAAAAAACAATCATGAGAATTGTCTCCTGGGCAACAGGGCTGGAGCCCTGTCAGCCACACCCTTGTGGGAGCCATGGTGAGATGAATATTCTTATTATAGTTGTAATTATCAGAATATAATTTATGAGTTGAATGATAATTTGAGTGCCCGATTTGAATACAGAATCGGAATTGAAGTGGACTTGTTGAAAAACCCCGAACAAAACGAAACACTTTTGCGAAAAAGTGAATAGCGAAAATTACGTGAAAATACGGGAATGTCTCGGGAAATGCAGGACGTATGGTCAGAACATGTATATTCTACACACTTTTTTTTTTTTTTTTTTTTCTCTCTCTCTCTCTCTCTCTCATATATATATAACAGTCTACTTGAGTTAGCATTCTTAACTGAAATCGGGTGATGAAGATACTTTTTATTATTTATATAAATTACATTATAATAATTATCAAGCATGCCCACCCGACCACAACCTACAGAAGGGCTCCTAGGCTGGGATTTACGGTGGGCCCCGGTATAGTTAATTTAAAGCGTGGAAAAACAAAAATGACGAGAATTGTATCGCGCTCCTGGACTGTGGAGCCCGGCCAGCTCCACTCTTATGGAGGGGACGTATTATCAAGATATAAATATGAACATTCATGTCATGTATTTGTCATGCTTGTGATTTTAGTGAAATATACTTAAATATAATGCAGAGTCTGTAGTAGGTCTAGCTCTCCCCCTGGTGTTTTTCAGCATTTTTGAATATAATTGGCAAATATTCCCTTATTTGGTAACTTTTTTTGGTGAAAATTAGCCATTTCCTCTATTTAAGATCATTATCTCCAGTTTTCTCTCCCTACGTTAGCCTGCCAGGCCTTTTGTAAGCCGTTGAAATAGCCCTGAGGGCAGAGATCGGCGAATTTTCTTGCATTCCGCATTTCCCTCCCTTAAATATGGTCAATCCACGCCTTACTATACTTTAATCCTTTTAGCACGTTTGTTTTTGCCATCTAGTTAATATCAGCGTAAATAAAAAAATCAATGAACTTTTGTTTAGTTATACTAAAAGTTAATAGATGGCGCAAAACTATCTACAGTTAAGATTGTTTTACGCCATCTGGCACTCATAGTACTGTATATATATAACTATAATCCAGTATTTCTTAAACGCTTTTAGCTTATGGTAACTTTTAGCAGGGCCGTCTTAAGAGCATCATGGGCCCCCAGGCCAAGTAATTTTTCTGAGGCCCTACCTGGTAAACGCTAGAAAATTTCGACCGGATCTCATTTTTTTGTGAGGCCCCTTCTTCTCTTGAGGCCCCGGGCCAAGTTGTTTTTCTGAGGCCCTACCCGGTAAATTCTAGAAATTTCCAACCAGATCTCATTTTTGTGAGGCCCGGGTGGACCCATGCGTTAAGACGGCACTGCCTTTTAGATCATATTTCCTTCTCGTGGCCCTCGCTACTTTATCCAGGGCCTCTGGAGCAGGCTAGGATATTCAATACTCCTTCTGTAATGAATTTATAATGTGAAAAAATGATGAGAATCGTGACGGACCTCACAGGGCTGGAGCCGTGTCAGACATCGATATCAACATGGTGGTGGTCAGCCCCACCATTATGAGGGCCATGTCCAGGGCCTCCACCCTCATCCGGGGGCAAGTCCCTTTCCATTTAGACATTTAGAGAATTTAGTCAAAAAACTAAATTTATATAATGAACAACACTTTTTATAAATATAACCAATATCTGGGGACCCCTGGGCCAGAGGCATAGATCCAGATGTGGGGGAGAGGACAGGGGCGTCCATGGCCGTAACTAGATGCTTTGTCAACCGGGGCAAGCACTCATTTTGGTACCCCCTTGTGATGTTGACGGTTAGGTTAAAGTATAAAATACAGTATAAACCTCCTCCGGTCCCGCTCCCGGGGCATAACACCCGCATGCTACCCCCTAGTTGTGGTCTTGCGGGCGTCGGATGTGTTTTAGACCAGTGGTGCTCGACTTGAGTTTGATTTCGAAATTAATTCTCCGTTGCTCGGGCCTACGCTACAAAATACTGTGTGGGTACTCCCACAGTAGCCCGGCTTCGACGCTACTGGTGAGGGGAAGGTGGTAGTGATCCCTCCTCAGATCCGAATTATATGGGAAAAATTGTAAAAGCGCCCGTAAAATACTGGACGATCAAAGAAACACACAATAAATCTTTTCCCTTGGCATATCCCCCAGGATTCGCGCCCACTGTGGTTCGGTGAGCTTCCTTATCATGCGGGGGGGGGGGATGTATGGCAAAGCTGTCTTCAATCATGGTTCCCCATACTTACAGATCATTTAAGTGAACTAGAGGTGTGACGCGGGCCACTCAGCTGATTTGGAAATCCGCTTGGGGTCGCTTTGTGTGCCATGGTGCACCTTTAGTGATTTTATATTTCTTAGGCTACTTAAGTGGATTTCTCCGAGGGCCACGGGTCGAGCATGTATATTTTAAGGTAGAGGTCTTCAATCTTTTTCTAGTCGCGAGCACTGCTTGTATACGTCATCAAAAGAAGAGCACCCTTACGGCAAGTTTGATATACGAATGCATGAAAAATCGGGATTGATTTTGATTCTTGAATGCAATTTGTACAAGGCATTTAATCGGGACGTTGATCAAATGTGTTGTTACACTCTCTTTTAAAGGTTTTGAAATAATTTCTTTCAATAATTCTGGTATTATTTTATTATTTGAAATAATTTCATCGTTAATTCCGAAATTAATTCTTTCAATAATTCTGGTATTATTTTATTATTTGAAATAATTTCATCGTTAATTCCGAAATTAATTCTTTCAATAATTCTGGTATTATTTTATTATTTGAAATAATTTCATCGTTAATTCCGAAATTAATTCTTTCAATAATTCTGAAAATATTTGTTTCAAAAATTATTTCTTTCAGTAATTTGGAATATATTCTCCTATTAATCTTTATTAATAATCCCAAAATTAAATTTATCAATAATCCCTCATTAAGTTTTATCAATAACCCCCCCCCCCATCAAGTTTGATCAATTAAGAAATAATTTTGCATAATTCAATTACGAAATTAGTTTCAATAATTCCGAAATCATTGCTATCATTCATTTCGAAATTAGTTTCAATAATTCCGAAATCATTGCTATCATTCATTTCGAAATTATTTCTTTCAGCAATACCGAAAATATTTTTCTGAAATTATTTTCATTAATATCGAAATTATTTCTTTTTCATTAATTCTGAAATTATTTCTTTTCATTAATTTTGAAACTATTCCTTTTTCGTTAATTCTGAAACTGTTAATTCTTTTTCGTTAATTCCGAAACCATTAATTCTTTTTCGTTAATTCCGAAACCATTAATTCTGAAATTATTTGTTTTTCATTAATTCTGAAATTATTTGTTTTTCATTAACTCTGAAATTATTTGTTTTTCATTAATTCTGAAATTATTTGTTTTTCATTAATTCTGAAATTATTTGTTTTTCATTAATTCTGAAACTATTAGTTCTTTTTCGTTAATTCCGAAACCATTAATTCTTTTTCATTAATTCTGAAATTATTTCTTATTCATTAATTCTGAAGTTATTTTTTATTCATTAATTCTGAAATTATTTATTTTTCATTAATTCTGAGACTATTCCTTTTTCGTTAATTCGGAAACCATTAATTCTTTTTCATTAATTCTGAAATTATTTCTTATTCATTAATTCTGAAGTTATTTTTCATTCATTAATTTTGAAATTATTTATTTTTTATTAATTCTGAGACTATTCCTTTTTCGTTAATTCCGAAACCATTAATTCTTTTTCATTAATTCTGAAATTATTTCTTATTCATTAATTCTGAAGTTATTTTTTATTCATTAATTCTGAAATTATTTATTTTTCATTAATTCTGAGACTATTCCTTTTTCGTTAATTCGGAAACCATTAATTCTTTTTCGTTAATTCGGAAACCATTAATTCTTTTTCGTTAATTCGGAAACCATTAATTCTTTTTCATTCATTCTGAAATTATTTCTTTTTCATTAATTCTGAAATTATTTCTTTTTCATTAATCCTGAAATTATTTCTTATTCATCAATCATGAAATTATTTCTTTTTCATTAATCCTGAAATCATATTTTCATGAAGGTATTCTTCAGAATTTCTGTGAATTCTGTTGGTAGATATGCCACTTAAAAACCGAATTTTTTTCCATAAACTATTTGGGCCTCGTGCCCCGTCTCTCATTGGACTGCGGGTCTGCCTTCAATGCATTTAACCGTTTTTTTAAAAAAAAGGTCGATGGGCCACGGTAAATAGTGCCGAGGGCAAAATGTGGCCCGTGGGTTATACGTTGAAGACCCTCCCCCCCTCCCCTGACCTAGGGTGTAGTAGAAACCCTAGTATCACGTAGTAATCGCGTCTGTATTCAGAAAGAAAAATCATTCTGGCGCTTTAATCATGTTTTTTAATGACAGGTGGTTGAGATTATGATGAAAACACAGGGTGAAATCCTTTTCTGAGAAACCGTTGAATTGGTACACTTACGTATAATGAAACTAAATTGCACGAGTTTCTCAATTTCGACATTATCGCAATAAGTCATTCAACATACATCACAATAGAGATTCTTAAAATAGTTTCACTTTTGAGTAGGGATTCGATGATAATAAAAATTGATAAATTTGTCATTTTTTTCGTGAAAAATTACCTTTTATTAATTAACATTATTTTATTATTATTTTTGGCATTTTTTTTAATATCATTTTATTTATCAAAAATTGCTGATTATTACCAAAAAAATTATTGTCAGAGGGAAGTATAGTGGCCAATTATTAGCCAAAAATAAATTCTTATAAAAGTGCCAACTATCGGTGAAATTGCTAAAAAAATCGTCAATGGTGGAAAATAGACGGCTACTACAAGTCGTAAAAATTTATTAAAATGTAATTCATCAAAAAACGTATATCTTTGACAAATACGGCCCCAATTACTGTTAATTGTGGCAATTAGAGTCATAATTATCATGAAAGAGTTATAAATTATCTCATTCCCAGATTTCAGCAAAGAATAGGCTGACCATATTTCTTCGAGGAAAAATAGCAAAATGAGGACCCCCACATGCGGGTGAATACGGGACGATAATCGACAATTATTGTCAAAAACGATGCCAAAGGCAAATAAAGTTGCCAATTATTGCTAAAATCACCTGAGCAATCGCCGATGGTGGCAAATAAAGTACAGGATGGGCAAAAAGTCCGTAGAAACGTTAAAAGTAAAAATCGGAAGAATAACCGAAATAAAAAACGGTTTGCAGGGTTAGCATTGCTAGGTCACCGGAATTTTTTTAAGACAGGAAAAAAACCCTCAAAAACCGCCGATAGGTGGCGCTGACGTACACAAGTCAAAGAAAAGATGCGCAAATAACGAACAGACTGCCTCCAAATCGTTTATTACAGAAGTATTTGTTCCACATGACCACCACCACAGGGGATAACACATTGCATACGAAAATCCAGCAACGGCAGAGTGCAGCAGGTCCACATACACGGTTTACAACGGTGAACTGATTGTGGATCAGGAGCGCAAGTTATAACAGTCTCATTTGCATATTTCCACCGAAGTCACTCGTACCGGCGGCACCTATCGGCTATTTTTCGAGTTATTTTTTCCCTAGCTTTAAAAATTTCCGTGACCTAGCGATGCTAACCCCGCAAACTGTTTTTTATTTCGGTTATATTTCCGGTTTTTATTCATTTTTAAAGTTTCTACGGACTTTTTGCCCACCCTGTACTACCGCAAATCGCTGTGAACTAAAGTGAATTCTACGAAATGACTAATACGTGAGGTGAATTTTTCAAATTACCGTATATTCATAATTATCATAATATAGCTTTCAAGTTGCGAAAATAATTTCAATCTTTGATTTCAGTGAAGGAAAGAAAAATACGGTGGAGCTTAGTTGAGAATACGTGAAAAAACGGGACATATTGTAGAAAAACGTTGGGATGGAAAAATTACGAGAATGTAAAATACGGATTATATGGCCACCTTATATATTCCAGTTTTTAGCCCGCTAGCGGCAGAAGCAGTAGCGTAGCAAGGGTCTGGTGGCACCCGGTGAGGAGTTTTAACTTGTCACATCCCCCCCATGTCCGCCAAAATATAAAATGAAATTTATTGAGAAGGTAATTCTTTAATAAGGCAACAAATAAAAGGCAAGAAATACTAAAAAATCCCTTACTCATTTCGACACGCTATGGGTGTCGTCTTCCGAGGATAAGGATATCACGCTGACCGAGTTTACTTACACGCAGGCGCTTCGCTTCATTCTTGCCACGACGTTTGACTTGGCACTTTCCGCTGAGCAACCGAGATTGAAGATTTGGAAATCAATCAAGTGGCAAACTCGGTCAGCGTGATACTCTTATCCTCTGAAGACAACACCCATAGCGTGTCGAAATGCATAAAGAATTTTTCAGTATTTCCTGGCATTTGCCTTATTAGTTGATTTTTTGAATTTTATTGTGTTCGGGTTGAAAAATATCATCTTGTTGCCAGGGCCGTCTTAAGAGCATCATGGGCCCCCGGGCCAAGTGATTTTTCTGAGGCCCTACCTGAAAAATTCTCAAAAAATTCAGCTACTTCTCGTTTTTCTGAGGTGCCCGGGTGGGCCCATGCGTTAAGCGGTACTGCTTGTTGCACAGAACGACTTGGAGCGAATGATATTTGTGGAAAAAATGAGACGATGAGTTACCAGGACCGGCGGTTTGTTTACTTGAGCACCGGCACAGTTCAAAAGAAAAGAGACAGAACTATTGGCATACGCAAAGGGGGCAAGCCAAGAGTAGTGTTATTTTGCAGGAAAAAATGTAAACCCGACCCCCCTGAGAAGAAAAAAAAATTGAACCCTACCCTGAGAAAATTTTGCGTACGCCTATGGACAGAACACCCCCCTTCCCCTACGCACCACACAATAATACTAAATTATTACAGCATCACATCGTTCACCCGCAATTTGCTGCAATTAGCGGTTGTAAAGGCCCATGTAAATTATTTGACGTGTTATTTTATGTAACAAAAAGGCGCATTAATACAAAAACGGCAATTTTTTGTCACCCCCCCCCCCGCCATCAGAACTGGTGCCCGGCGCGGGCCTCACCCCCTTCCTACGCCACTGGGCAGAAGCACCACATATCTGCCCGCGGACTGAAAGGGTTGTGCAACCTAGCTAAAAAGTTTCTGAATTATTTGAGAGCTCCTTATGAAGAAGTTTAATCAGTCACAAAATTATTTTTTTCGAACACAATTTCGTGTACGACCCTGTGATTTTAGACTAATTTGGTTGTGGATTTTGAAATCCAAGAAAGAGATGGCGCATTTTTTGGCGTCCATTTAGGCCAGCGGTTCTCAACCTTTTTTGACTCGCGGAGCCCTTTTCAGTACATAATTTTTATATCGGAGCCCTGTTTGACTCGAGGAGCCCTTTTAGTGTATAATTTTTATGGCGGAACCCCGTAGGCCTCTTTTTTTCATTTATCTGTCAAAAATTCACTTATTTATTTTATTTTCCTTGAGTCGCCACGGAGCCCCTGGGAAGTGCGCACGGAGCACCGGTTGAGAACCGCTGATTGAGGCAATCTGTTGAAAACCGGCTTTGAGTATGAAATGAAGAGTTGACAATACGTCCTGGTCATATCCGGTATTTTATACAAAGTGCACTAAAAGTCACTGGATGTTTTAAAAATTGGAAAAAATTGAAATATTTGTTGTAGCTTATTGATAAAACCAAATTCTGTTCTAACGACAACGAATATTCCACGAAATTTTGTTATAGCCGAGGTGTATTTACAACCGAGGCTGTCGTTTTCAAGCCGAGAGAGAGAGAGAAATATGGAAAAAATAATAATAATAATCACACAAATCCAATCAAATACTCTCCATGGAATCGAAATTTCCTTGTAATTAGGGTGACTATATTTTATCGGGAAGAATGCCAGCAATAATAAACACAGGACATTCTGAATAAACACAGGATAATTCTCTCCAGAAATGTTGCCAATTGTCTGTTTAATCGATAATTATGAATTATAAACAGCCCTTGGCGGAAAATAATTTCTAGTGAAAATGTTATAGAAATACATTCAAACTCGGTGAAAACGACACCTCGGTTATAACGTCAATAATTGATGTGAACTCAGATATAACGACACATTTTAGTGGTATTATGCCTCACGATGGAAAAAATGATTTTCAAGGAATTTAGGCTCCGACGTGCTCCTGTGTGCACACGACAGTGTTTCCCAAAATGGACAATATCACCCTCTGGGGGACGATGGAATAGTCCGGGGGTGATAAATTCTACAGGTATAACATAGGACCCTATGGGTTCACTTGAGTTAAAGGCGATGAGAAAGAAAAAAATTATGAAGAACGGGGTGATGGAAAAAAGTTTAGAAAACTATGGCTAAACATGGCCCGTATGTGGGACATTACTGTACCCCCCCCCCCCGAAATTTCCTATCCGACTTTTTCCAATAAAAAAATGCCCCGAATATCCTGGATTTTTTAGGACAAAAAATTTACTTCAGTTATTTATCTTCACTAGAATCAGAGATGAATGTATTTTGCATAATTTATGAATTGCGTAAAAATGAGTATATACGACTACAAATATATTCATCTCACTTACTTAATATTCTAATTTTTTTCTCCTTAAAATGCATTTTACAGAACTATTTATACTATTTATATTTCCAAGTACTGTATTTGTCTCCAAGGGTTATTGATAGCTATATTTGGCGATTTCTATGACAGTTGGAAATATTTTTGGCAAGAATCGGTGGTGATAACCCCCAATATACCGTTTTCCCTCCATCCTACATGAAATAACAGCATTTGATTGCATCTGATAATGTTTTTCCTTAAAAAAAGATCTCGGAAATAACCTCAATTATAACGACAAAAATTCACGGAATCTTCGATGTCATTATAACCGAGTTTGACTAGAAGCGAAAACGAGGAAAAATGCGCCATTATATCCGAAGTTCTTACGCTTTCACCAACGTTCATTAACACAATTTTAAGAGAGTCAGAGCCATGAGTGCGAGTTATAACTTTAATTAATAATTATTGCTGTTATAGCCGAGTTTGGCTGCCATATGGTTTTTTTCATGCTTGAATGACGAAAGATGGAGACAGCGTGACATTGTATTGGAAGCGTGACGTGTTCTATTATTCATTAATTGATTCAGCTTTTCTTAGAAAATCACATTTTGACGATGTTTCGTTAAAGATCAAACAGGTGTTGGAAATTCCAGAAATTCGCAATTTTCCGTCAGCCGCCATTGCAACGTGTACGTGGTGACGAATGTCGATAGATTGCGTTTTGCGAACAATGCTTCATTTCTAAATGTCAAAAATGCATTTCACGGGAAAAAAAATATTCATCTTTACTTGGTGACCATATTTGGTAGCTAAAAATACGTAAAATTTGAATCTAAGGCCGGTATTACACTATAAAAGTTTTCTAAAAGTCCTTTTATAAAACTTGAAAAATTCAACCAATAAGATTATCGCGGTTGCATTTGCTCGAATGTAACCTATGAGCTTCATTGGTTGGATTTTTTAAGTTTTATAAAAGGGATTTTATCCAACTTTTATAGTGTAATACCGGCCTTAGGCTATCCCGACTTTTTTTTTTGCAAAAATGTCCAGTTTTTTTCACGTATTTTCACGAAGCCAAATTGAATTTTTATTATGTAATGAAATCGAAGATTGAAATTAACTTCCCAATTCACAAATCATATCATGATAATTAGGACTATGAATAAGAGTATTCATCTCACATATTTGTCCTGTTTTTAAACGTTTCATTTCGTAGAATTCATTTCAATCAACTGCAGTTTGCAGTAGCGCTTCATTTTCCGCCATTAGCGGTTTTTAATGATTTTACCAGAAGTTGGCAACTTTGCTTACTTTTGACACATCGTTTTTAGCGATAATTGCAATGTCTTGTATTTTCCTGAGTATTTGGAATCCTAACATCCCGTTTTTTCTCGAGGAAATATAGTCATCCTAATCATAGCAGGAACATCATTCATTGTTCCTAAACACGTTGCCCGAAGTCGGCAAAATCTACAGTCAGTGCTAAAATTATTGAAAAATTATCGTTGGGTGGAAAATGGAAGGGCTACTGATGGCTACTAATTGAAACGTAGTTCACGGAATAAATGGTGAATATGACAAATATATGAGATGATAATTTATAAATTACGGCTATAACTACTATAACATAATTTATAAGTTATCAAACTATCTCTTGATTTTGGAAAAGATTATAAATTCAGATGAGCTTCGTTGAAAAAACGTGATAATTTTATAAAGTCGGAAATGCCAAAGATACGTGCATGACCCGTAAAATACGGAACATATGGTCACGCTATTTAGGCTGTAAATTAGTGCTCCGTCGAATTTTTTCAAGCATTTTACTGGTCTTTGTGAGGCTGGGATATTCTAAACAGACCCGAATGAAAGTCGAGGGGAAGGGGAGCCATGACCGGTGATTAAACATTTAAGTGACATTGACGAGATATCTCGCGCCCTTAAAAGCCCCTTAGCATTAACAAGCCTGGGCACTTTTGTTTGCACCTGCTGAAAATTGGATGAAAGAATACTTCATAAAAAAAAATATGACATTTTGAAAGGGATTTAGTAATTTCTGCTGTGCCGCTAAAACGGTCAAGGGGGACACAGAAACCTCATGAATAAAGATATATGGGAAATATTTAAGTGAAATATATGGTGAAGAGAAAATGTGGCTGCTTTTATATAGAATCCCGTAGAACCCCTCACAAGAGGGAGGCGGGCACTGATCCATTTATCAAGTTTCATACAGGGGCTCCCAGGCCAGGAATTTTTAAAGGCCTATTCATATTAAACTTCTGATGCAGGACACGGCATAACATATAATAAAATTCATCCCGGGCTTCCAAGCAAGGATTTTTCACAAAGCCCTCTATAGTAAATTTTTAGTGCAGAAAATTAAGATTCACATCCCAGGCTAGAGCCCTGCCAGCTCGGGGTCTCCAATGTGGGGGCCAAGGAATATTGATGGAGAAGATTTCCACGTTTTCGATGACCACGCACGAAAATGCCTCCTTAGGTCTTAGCCATATTTTGGGGAAATCCGATAGGGTTCCAGGCTGGGAGTCTTATACAGTCGATCCCGCTTATGACATTACCACTTAGAACGTTTTCTCGCTTAGTTTGACTTATTTTCATGGTCTCTTAACTCTAATTCTCATTAAGTTTTCCAGTTTAAAAAGTTTTCCCGCACATAACGTTTTTCAATGATAGTTTTCGAAAAACGCTATAAGCGGGCTAGAAGCTTAACAAAGAGGGCTCGTGAAAAATTCCTGGCTCTGGCATTATATATCGATCATTATAATATCGATTCGAATTTAATATATTGAGGGTCCCCTGGAAAATCTTGTCTTGGGGCCCACAAAAAATGTAAACGTCACATGGCCCTTACATCCTGGAGCAGGGCCCCCTAGGCTGGGTTCTTTTGCGGTTACCCCCGGTCAGACTTCCACGGGCCCATCTATTATTAATTTATAGCGTGAAAAAGCAAAAAATGGTGAGACTTCTCCCGGGACCCAGGGTTACAGCCGTGTCAGCCCTGCCCTTGTGGGGACCGTGCATGGAGAGGCTGAGATAGTTCCAGCACGAAGGCTTTGTATGAATCTTGTTACATTTTTGTTTTTTCAAACTGTACGTTTATCTTTGTAGGGTCCCTGAAAATCTCTGGTCCATGCACCTGGGATGAATTTCGTTTTCTACCCTAGAAATTAAACGCATTTGTGCTCTCTAGAGTGGATATGGCTTCTACATAGAGATATTCACTTTCATCAATGCCGTTTTAACGCATGGACCCACCCGGGCATGGTCCGGGGGCCTCACAATAAGAACTGTTTGAAATTTTCGAGAATTTGCCAAGTAGGGCCTCAGAAAAAATCTCTTGGCCCGGGGGCCCATAATGCTCTTAAGACGGCCGAGTTTCATTCCGGGGGGCCTTCATTAAATCTTATTTTATATTGTGAATATATAGGGTTGCGAAAAAATCTTTTCCCAGGTGCCCTGGTCGAATTTGATTTTAGTGTTTTATGCAATAGAAATATAATTGAGCGGGATCCATTAAAAAATCCTGTTCTTGGGATAGCCCTCACACGAGGGAGGCTAACAGAGTTCCAGCCGGAACCCTCAATGAATCTTATACTAGTTTCTCCCCCATACATTTTTCTTGTGGGGGAGGGGGGTTTGAAAAATCCTGGCATCGGATTTCAGGGGGAATATTTTTACATTTGTATTTGTTATACCAGAAATTTACTATAAAATTTCCCTGGAAAAGTTTGGTTCCATTAAAATCTACATTAGTGTTTCTCAAAGTGAGCGTCGCGACGAGCTGGAAATATTGATGTGGTTATGAATGCACACAGTATCTATTAAACTATTCTGAGGAGCAGCAGATGAACCATGAATTGGGTAAGGTAATAAGTGACATAAGTTTGAGAACCACTGACACAGAGACACAAAAATTGACGCATATGATGGAAACGACATGGGATTTTATTGAAACCTTAAAAAATAATTACAAAAATAGCCAAAAGATGGCGCTTCATTTGATAACAAAAGCAAAAATTAGCATTAAAATGAATCTAAGCAAAGACTAATTAATATACAGGGTGGGCAAAAAGTCTGTAAAAACTTTAAAAATTCATAAAAACCGGAAAAATAAACGAAATAAAAAACGGTTAGCATAGCTAGGTCACGGGAATGTTTCTAAGACGGTGAAAAAGCCAGCCGATAGGTGGCGCTGACGTACACAAGTCAAAGAAAAGATACGCAAATAACGAACAGACTGCCTCCAAATCGTTTATTACAGCAGTATGTGTTCCACCACCACCACAGGGGATAACACATTGCATGCGAGTCACAAATCCAGCAACGGCAGAGTGCAGCAGGTCCACATACTCGGTTTACAACGGTGAACTGATTGTGGATTAGGAGCGCAAGTTCTTATAACTGTCTCATTTGCATATTTCCACCGAAGTCATTCGTACCAGCGCCACCTATCGGCAATGTTTCGAGTTTTTTTCCCCGTCTTAAAAAAATCCCCGTGACCTAGCGATGCTAACCCTGCAAACCGTTTTTTATTTCGGTTATTTTCCCGGTTTTCATTCATTTTTAAAGTTTCTACAGACTTTTTGCCCACCCTGTATTAAAAATAGATTAAAAATCTCTCCAGTGTCATCTTTTATGATAATTTTTCAACGTTTCAATAAAACTAGGGTTACCAGATTCGAAAACTCAGATAGGACGCCTGCTCGCACCTTATCAACGCAATTTCTTTCAATTTTCACAACAGATGGCGACCGGAATTCACCCGGAAAGTGAAAGGATGTGGGTTCGTTCAATAATGCATTTTTGGGGAGAGCATTTTGTTTTTGCCCTTTTCTGAAGAAAAAAGACAAACGGTTACATATCCACGTATTAGTAAAGTGTACACCACAAAAATGTGTCTCTTGTATTACCAGAGAGAAGCCCCACTGAAATATTACTATTCGCAGTACTTGTAAAGTTCCACTGTATTTTCTTAGCAGAAGTGTCACAGGTTTTCAGAAATTTCATGATTTATGACGGAAATTATAGTTAGAAGAAATATATAATATGAATGAATTTTGTTTATAAATTTTTTATTGAGTAATCCTGAATACTTTTCTGTATTCAATTATTTTATTTCACATATTTTCTTTTTGTGTTCAGTATTGATCGATTCAAAATCGTACGAAATGGAATCAGAATGAATACTAAATTTATTATATTTTTAAATACGTAACCTAAAAGTTTTTGAAAATTTTCATTTTGTAATATTTACCAATGAAATGATAATTATGACTATCCTTTTGATGTAAAACTAATATCTTGAAAATTCATCAGTATCTTGTTATACTGAGGTGGTGTTACGCTGCTAAACTACCATCCACTTCCATTCTGAGGGATGTAGAAAAAAATTCTCACCATGAATCACATTCATAAGACCCAGACATTACATTTAACAAGTAATTTCATTAAATATTGTAGGAAATAAAAATCTCAGAGTTACTGACTTTTGGATTACCCTGTATTTTTTCTTTATGACACGTCACTTTAAATCCCGTAATGTTATTTGTCAACGCTTCAACATTCTATGTGCATTGTTTATGGGGAATTTCGTCAACGATTTCTTAGGAAACGACAGGCCACGTGCGTATTCAACAATTGTTTATTGTATTTCTTGATGAGCTATTCATTAATGATTTCTAAATAGCATTCGTGAATTGCGTTAGATTTCCACGTACTTCAGAGATTCCAATGACGTGGCCTTTACTTTAGTTTGCTATAAATAAGGATGTGCTTCCACCCATCAAGCAACTTATCCTCGCTCTTCTCTAGATATTCGTATATAATTTAGTCGAGTTCTCACCGACCACCTATTTCAATATGAAATCTTTCAGCATGTTTGCACTCGTAATTGTTCCCATAATGCTGGCTATGATTAAAAATTTCGGGGCAGAACAACTCCCATCCGATCCCCCAATGAAGAATATGTATCATTGCATGATGTGCCGTAAGCAACCTGCATTGTATATAATGTCTTCGAGTTCTGATTTTCGAATAAATTATTATAGCCGCAAACGAATTCCGTTGATAATTTAGTAATTTACGAAGCAATTTTTTCTGCATATAATCCATGTATCGTAGACGTATTGTGTATTAAAAATAGTTTAGTTAAAATTCATTCTTTGAAATAGAATAACTAAATACTTCATATTTATAAATTTGCTTATTTGTTACGCAACATGAAATCGCCTTAACAGTACGTTTGATTTCAGCCCCAAATACAGCGAGCTTTTTGGTGGAAATGGCCCAGTGTAAAGACTTCATGCCGCACAGTGTGAGTTATTTTTCTTAATTGGTTTGCTGATCAAATAATTAAATAATAATTCAGATTTCTCAACAAAAAGAAAAGATGAATATACATGTTCATTATTGATGCCATACCATTTTTTTTATAGTTCATCGAACTCGGTAAAGCCTGCGCGTCTAAAATTAGTAAAAAAGAATCCATTGCAGATACATTGACGTCCTTTTGCAGCAACGAAAAATCAGGATTTGATGAGGTAAATTCAAATCAAATTTATTATTGATTTTTATTCTTCTTTTGATAGCTGCTTTATTAGAGAAATTTCGGAACACATTGGGAATCAGAAATTTCGTTAACAATGCGTATCTATTTTTTGAACAGGTTTATGAATGTATGAAAAAAGATGCAGATCCCGTAAGTGATAAGATCATTTATTATCTCGTATATGTTCTTGATCCGCTAAAAATACTTAATTAATACTTAATTTTTTTTTCCATCCCAAAACAAATTAATATCTCGTAGGATTTAAAGTTCAAAAATAAAAATTTCACGTCCAAATTCGCTGTGCCTGGTAAATTCGTGATTTTGTAAAAAATTATGTATATAAATTTCATTTTACTAGTAGTCATTACCGAAATAAGTAGTGGGTAAATATAAATTAATTTACTAATTACTTTTAGCTTGCTGATTATAAATGGTACGACGATAAGTTCGAGGTAAGCGTTTAAATATTTTTTTATTTGAAAGGCATTTAATTATGCATCAAATTTTATTTTTGAAAACGTTAATCTAAATTATATTAAAATTTTAGCAAATGAATTGATAAACATTTTTTTGATTTATCTTTTATCTCTAGCCATGTGCAATGAATATAGCAAAGAGACATGGATGTCCTACCGAGAAAAGCTCACGCTCGTGTTGCTAAAAGGAAATGTCAAGCTGATCTGAAGATTTAAAAAGACAGCATACTTTGCAATACATTATTATATATGAAAATGGAAATTAAAGATTGATTTGAAAATTCAATGTCTTTTTGTTTTCATTTCGAAACTTCATTTTTGCAAAAAAAAACCTTTCAAAATACTCATAATTTAGAATTAATTTTTAACCCTCCAGTGCACGGATGAGAAAATGTCCCGTGAGTTATAGGGTTGGGTCTCACTAAGGCGACTGTATAAGATGCTATATTCTAGGGCAGCGTTTCTCAATCTACGGTCCGCAGGTAGACTTGATAATTTAATTCTAACTGAATGAAAAATTATTCAGTTGTGATTGATACATTGGTAATATTCATAAGGGGTTCTCGAATAAAAATTATATGTACTTTCATACTTGGATGCGTACCTCATCGTGGAAAATGGGAGAAATTGCAATCTCAATATCACTAACTGTAGACAATAAATGCAATTAACGAAAAAATTTTCTAATTGCTGCTACAATTGCCAAAGGGTGTGAAATAAAGGGCTATTAGTGATCGCTGTAAGCAAAAATATATTTCGCGTAAAAGAAAAATTCAATAGACCTGGTCGCCATATTTTATTGGGAAAACCCCCAAAGTAGAAAGTGCCAAAATCTGCGACGGACGTCGCAGAACAATTAGCGCTACTGCAGAACAATTTGGAAGAATTTTAAGAAAAAGTGCAAAAAAACCGCAGAACATTTTTACCGCAGAACATTTCCAGTCAGCTGAGGGCTCGTCGCAGAACAGTGCTAAACATTCTGCTTTGGGGAGGAAACTACGATCTTGAATATGGCAAGACACGGTACGGGACCTCGGCAATTATCACCCAAAACGTTGCCACAAGTTGGCCAAATCAACAATTGTTCTTAAAATTACGGAAATATCAACGAACCTGTCAAACATGTGAGATGAATATTTATATAGCCATAATTATATAATAATACAATATTACGAAAATGGTAAACGCACTCTGGGAAATGGTTTTATTCACTATTTTATTAAATATTACAAATCAGCATCGTTAAAAAAACGTAACAAATGCATAAAGAAAGTCGGAACAACCAAAAGTACAGGAATGTCCTGTAATACGGGACGCAAGCTGCCCGTCGAATTGTTTCAGGCATTTTACTGGTCCTTGGGTTCAGAGATGTTGAGAAACGCTGTTCTAGGGGCTATAGGTCTAACAGACCCATACTGAATTATACAGAGTGTCCTGTAAGTCCTGTATATATAATTCGACATTTATCTCTCATCGACCGTTCGTCGTAGAGGTATGGTTCTAGTTTAAAAAATGCTCAAAATGTATTCAGAAATCACCCTGTACTAGTTTTGAGAGTGAAAATACAGTGTGTCATAAAATAAAAAAAAAATCTAAATTTTCATACGTTCTCTCTGTTCCTTAACTTTAAATTAAAAAGTAGTTGTCCTTTCTCGCTTGAGGCAAAAAAAAAAAACGTTTTTAAGTGCAATAGTCGCGAAGATACGATTCAAAAATCGGAGAAAAGTTTGGAAAGAACAGCATAAACTAATGGACAACGCTTCTTTTCCTCATTTATGCTGTTTTTCCCAACTTTCCTCCGTTTTTTCAAATTTTCAAATATCTCGGGGAATATTGCACTTGGAAACGTGGAATTATTTTGTTGGCTTCGGGAGCCGCAGGGCACCAACTTTCTAATTGGAAGTTAGGGACAGGGCGAATAAATAAAAATTTATAATTTTTTTTAACTTTATGACACTATATTTTCTTTTTTGAAACTGGTACACATTTTGAGCATTTTTTTAAATGAAAACCATACCACTACGACAAACGGTTGTTGAGATAAAGCCCGAATTTGAACTTACAAGACACCCTGTATACCAACCTTTTCGAGTCGAGAGCACTGTCTATACCCATCATCAAAGAGCACTCCTTTCGGCCACGATATACGTATGCCTTAAATCTCTGCATTTTTAACTGTAATTATCGAATGCAATTTCTGCAAGGTGTTCAATCGAAACAATGATCAAGTAGCTACTCGTGAGCACGAAATGGACACGAGCATAGAGCACTCTTGATGCTTCGGGTAGCACCATGGCGCTCACGGGAAACGGGTTGGAGATGGCTGCTGTCAGCGGCGCCGACATGAAGAAAATATTAGGGGAGGATAAAAGTTGCTGGTCGTCCCGTATATACGTGACCATAGCGCGTACGCAGGAGGGGAGGAATGGTGCATTGCATTGGGTTTTACTATTGGTAGTGGGGGGGCTTAAAGTGTCTCGGCCCCCTTGGATCCGGTGCCTATGGATGCTGTATACAGTGAAACCTCTTTCTCGAAAAATCTCGGGAAATAAAAAAAATATAGTGAAACTCCTCCGAGACGGCCACTCTGCATTCAGCAAAAAGAAGTGACCGTCTGCGGAGGTGACCGCTTAATAGAGGTTGTATGACAGGAGAAACATTTCAGAGGGGGCGTGTCAAAACAACGGTTTTCAATGTCGCAAAAAAAAAAAAACCTTATTCTCAATTTATTTACAAAGGCCACAAAACATACATATACCGTGAAACCTCGCTAGAACGATACTCGATATAACGATAAATCCCTCTACAATCGTATTTTTTCAAATCTTGTTTGGAACAACCTACAGTCTGTAATGTTAAACTTCTTTCGATATAACGATATCCTTCACTATGATGAGCCCCTCTATAACAATATTTTTTAGGAGGGGATTTAGAAAACCCCACTAAAACACTTATTTTATTTTTTGTTCGAAATATCCTTCAGTATATATTTTAACTCATCTCACGTTTCAGTTCTTCCGAAGACGTTTAATATCGGTATTGGGCATCATCACCTAATCACCGAAGGTGTTCGGTATCGCTACTTTTTATGTGATACACTATATAAAAAGCAGAGGTCTTCAACCTTTTTCCAGTCGCGAGCACTGCCTGTACCCGCCATCAAAAGAAGAGCACCCTTACGCAGGGCCGTCTTAAGAGTATCATGGGCCTCCGGGCCAATTGATTTTTCAGAGGCCCTAGCAAATAAATTCTCGAAAATTTCAACCAGATCTCATTTTTGTGAGGCCCCTTTTCGCTTGAGGTGCCCGGGTGGGCCCATGCCTTAAGACGGCACTGCCCTTACGGCAAGTTTAGCATACGAATGCATGAAAAATCAGGATGATTTTGATCCTTTTTAATGCAATTTTTATAAGGTGTTTTAATTGAAACGTTGATCACGTGCTCGCGAGCACGAAATCGAACACAAATATCGAGCACTCTGGATACTTCATGGAGCACCATGGTGCTCACGAGCAACAGGTTGAAGGGTGTATTAGGGCGGCTGATTTCAAAACTGCTGATGGTTACAGTTACAGTTGAATTAAGCAGGGCTATCGGCTGCAGAGACCATTCCCTGGCTGGGAGAGAGAAATGTGAGGTAGGTAATAAAATAAAGAAAATTGAAAATTCAAAACAACAACAGTAGTAGATTACTACAAAAACAAAAAGAATGGAAATGGGATGATATGAAAAAGAAAATCTTCAGATCTAGGGGACGATGCTAGATCACTTTTGTGAGTTATGAGATGTAGTCCCAGGATGAGTGTGTGTTTAGGTTGGAAAGGACCTCAAAACCAGAAAGAAATGTTAAATAAATCTTTTACTTAACGAAATGAATTTTTCGAAATGACCAATCGATATACGGAGGTTGGACGCCATGAAGGTAGGCCAAGATTTAATGGGAGGAGAGGACGCAAAAAAGGATGGAATGCGATGACGCATGAAGCGGGAGCAGTTGAAAAGAAAATGGGTCGCAGTTTCCGGAAGTTGGCAGTGTGAACAGAGAGGGCTGTTAACTTTTTTGATGAAAAACAAGTAAGCATTAAGAGGCGCTCTATCACAGATTAACTTGTAAAAGAGGCGTTCAAATTTTGAATTAGAGAAGAGATGAGAAATCTGATTACAACAGTTGAAGAAAATTTGAAAGTCAGGAATAGTGGAATTAAGCGAATCAGATGTATATTGACGAAATGAGAGTCGTAACATAGATCGTAGGTCCTCTGGATAAAGAGCCGGCGTGACGTAAGGACTGGGAGAGGAGGAAAGCGAACGAACATAGCTGTCAATAGACTCGTTCAAATCTATCCCAGAATGTGCAGGGACCCAAATTAATGAGATATGGCAGGTATAAGAACAAACCATTAGAAGTTGGGAATAAAGGAGGTGGATGACTGTGGGAGAGTGACTGGAGAATTCATTAATCGCATGAAGAACTGATTTAGCATCCGAAAAAAGGACCACGGGTTGGCCCCTGGTGGGGATAAATGATCTCAAGCCCATAGTGATAGCTAGAGCTTCTCCTGTAAATATAGAGGAGTGAGAGTGAATCCACCATGCTCTCATACTATTCGTAGAGGGACAAAAAGCACCGCAGACAACATTAGAATTTTTAGACGCATCAGTAGCGATGATGATCGTTGAACGGTCTAAAGATTTCAAGAAATTTTGAAAGAGGATGTTGATTATATTCTTATGTCTATGTTGTTGAAAATCCAGGTCATCAGTGACAACCGAAATTTTGTTCGAAATCCAAGGATAGAAAGAGTAGATTGGTCTGAGAGTTTGGGAGAACGAGAAATTAAGGAAACTGAAAAATTGGGAAAGTCTGATTTTCAGTTTGGGAGCAATATGTGAAAAAATTGAATTGAAGTTATCAGCACAGCCTTGAGTAGGAGAAGCAGCAGCCTGAATACATGCAATACCATTTCTAAGAAGAAGAATTTCCTCCAGAGTGGGGAGTGCTAAAATGGTACGCATCTTGAGTATTCTAGTAGAAAGTGGTAGGCCCAAGGTAGCTCTCATTGCAGAATGATACATAGTATCCAATTTCGAACGGTTAGTTTTAGCTGCATTTAACCATACTATGGAACCATATCCTAAAAGAGCTGAAATGATGTTAATGAAAATAGGTTTCACAATAGAACAAGGAATATTTCTGGAAAAATGATGAAGAGAACGACGAATATTGAGAGTGAAAGTGCAACGAGATCTGAGATGATTAATTTGTTTTTTCCAGATTAAAGAACGGTCTAAATAAATACCTAGGACTTTAAGGTAAGGATCAAACGGGATACTATTTCCATTGATTTGGAAATTCGGAACATATGAAGTGGGATTCCGAGATAAAATCGTAAAACAAGATTTCGAAAGCGAGATGGACAGACCACTGTCCTCCGCCCACCTAAAGATACAATTAATTGCAGACATCATACGAGCTTCCATATAGGCTTCATAGTTAGATTTATACATGATGAAAATATCATCTGCATACACAAAAAGTTTAATGTCGGGCGGTAAGTAGGTTACAATATCAAGAGTGAAGAGAGAAAATAAGGTAGGAGACAATGTTGAGCCCTGTAATAATCCTGAACAAGGTGAAAACTTATTGGATGAGCAACCACGCCAGTGAATGAAATGATCCCGTCCACCCAAATAATTAGATAACCAAAGTAAAAAGCGACCATTCAAACCCATTCTCGCCAGTTTATGTAACAAAAAAGAGTGTTGGGTTGAATCATATGCTTTATTGATATCAAAAGCAAGAAGATAACAGGTCTTAGATTGGCGGAAGGCATCTGAGGTATAAGAAACAATATCTCTGAGACAGGCCTCGGCAGAGGTTTTTGGACGGAAGCCGTAGAAACAGTGCGGAAAAATTTTGAACCGTAGGCAAATCCAATTAAGACGAAACAGAATAATGCGTTCGAAAATTTTGTTTATGGAATTGATCAATGTGATAGGGCGAAAAGAACTCGGATGCGATGGGGATTTGCCAGGTTTTTGAATAAAAATAATTTTACCCTCTTTGAAAGAGTATGGAATTATGGCAGAAGTCCAAATCCTATTGAAGGCGGGCAAAAATTCCAAGCCTTTAGCAGGGAGATATTTAAAAGCGTGAAGAGGAATGTGATCAGGACCAGGTGCAGTAGATTTTCCGGATCTTATGGCTCTGCGAAGTTCCTGAAAAGAGAAATCCGCATCTAGACATTGTTGAAAACAATGGTGGGGACCAGTGAATTGATTCGGAGGAGGGAGGGAAATGTTTGGAAAATGAAAATTTTTTAGAATTGAAATCTGGTCCTCTGGACCCGTGAAGTCTCTGTGAGCAATGGAAAAAACTAGTCGGGAAGAATCAAAAGATTTCGAAGCCACATACCGGTTTCGCCTCAAAATAGAATAAACAGCTGAAGGGGGAGAATGGGGCTTAACTTCAAAAGCCAGAAGTTTAAGACGAAGAGTACGCAGATGACGACGAAATTTAGCAGCACTCTGTTTGTACAAGATCCAGTTTGAATTAGATGGCGAAGAACGGAACTTTCGAAAGTTACGTTTTTTTTCAATGAGAAGAGATCGACCATCCCTATCCATTTTGATACGAGGGAATTTTTTACGAGGTTTAAGCGAAGTGTGCTTTGAAATAGAAGAGCGTAAAAAAGTATACAAGTCGTCAAAATTATCGGACGATGGGATATTTTTCAAGTCCGAGATAATTGAAGGCCAATGGGAATGACGAACCATTGATGAAGTATTACAGTTTATCGGAATAGAAAGCTTGACTGGAAGGTGGTCACTGTTCAGAAGACTGTCAGTCGGAGACCAGGTTAGAGTCCGATGAACATTTGGGGAGCTGAAACAAAAATCTAAAAATGAGTTGGTATTGGCACTATAGTAAGTAGGGCAGGTAGGAATGGTGAAGCAAATATTATTTTGAAGATACCAGTTGTGAAGGGCAATACCAGCTGAAGAATTTACATTGCCACAAAAGTTCACATTTTTAGAATTAAAGTCACCCAACATAATATAATCGCAAGTCATCAAAGATATCACGTGGTTCAAAGGATCAAATGTCAAAAGGGCCATCAGGACGGTAAATATTTGCAAGGCATAATGGATGATTATTTATAAAAATTTTAACACAGAGAATTTCAAAAGATACATCATTAGTGGCCCAAATGAGTTGAGATGAAAAATCAGACCTGATAGCTGTAATTAAACCACCACCGGAAGAATATGTTCTATCAGAACGGTATATATGGAAACCCGGAATAAAAAAGGATTGGTAATTAGAATTGAGCCAACTTTCCTGGATGCAAATGATGTCAAATTGATGAATAATATTACGAAATAAATTAAATTTGGAACGAATGCCACGACAGTTCCACTGCAAAATATTTAATCTTTGACTTAAAGACATGAAAAATAAAAATAAAGGCAGGACCAGCTTGGAATTCTGACAACAAAAGGCAATAAAAAAAAGTGGCATGCATATGAATAAGAAAACTAATTAGGTATTACCTTTGGGAGGATAAAAACCCCCTAGAGCTCCGCCTGTCAGAAGACTCGAGGAATAGGAAGAGGATGGATCATTTATTTTTTTTCTCGGCAACGTCCTGTCGTCCACCGTGGGACGGAGAGAGTCAATAACAGTCTTGATTACATTAGGCATAAGAGCAGACAAACAGTTCGAGACTGTTTCTTGTAGTTGAATTGACATTTCATTCAACAAAGCTTCTTTGATCTTTGTGATCTCACTCTGGATTAAAGTGTGAATTTCTAATTTCAAAGATGCCAAGTCAACAGGAATCGTGGACATACTAGCTTTATTAGCATATGATTGAGGATGGTTAGGACGACACGCAACCCTGGCCTCTTGAAGAGTGACATGATTATTTGCCTTAAATTCGAGCACTTTACATTCAAAGATATACGACACACATGATTTGTCCATTGGATCATGATCACCAGCACAGTTGACACATGATCTAGGATTTGAACAATCTGAGGAGCTATGAGCACCCCCACAGGATCGACAGACTGGACCAGAGGCCCGACAATGGACTTGTCGATGATTCAATTTGAAGCACCTGGAGCATTGAAATGGCCGGTCAATGAAAAGGTTCGGTCTATGTATGGTGAACCATATTTTGAGAACTGAAGGTAAATTCACTCCCAAAATAGTAGCAAGCACTGACGTGGACGCTTCACCATTTCTTGCAAATCTTCTTAGACTCAAAAGGGTGATGTTATTTTCGCGAATTTCCTCGGCCAAGTCCGCAAGAGTTTCAGAGGTAGGAATATTCCGCAGGAGGAATTTCGAGGTAATGTTATCAGTAAGCAAAATAGCTTTGACTGGAATATCTAGGATCCTAGGTATCGATAAGGCTTCGGTCGCCGCTTTTTGTGAAGAGGTCGCAATTATGAGTTCATTACCACGAGTGAAACGGACGTCTAAGATCTGGGAGGTGTCTGAAAAATAATTTAATAAGCTTTTTTTCAAGTCCCTCGGTCGAGATCTCGGAATAGCTTGAGCACCCGACAGCTTGACAGTGAAGCATTTAATTTCATTACACGCACAGGCTAATAAATCTACATCACTAATATTTGAAGACCACGTGTTGACAGGCAGAGCCCTATTAGGGTTCGCAAAACCATTAGAGGGGGCATCATTATTAATTTCCATGTCGATATTGTTATCACTCAAGTTAGCTATAAGAGAGTTGGAACTACATACCAAATCCGCCGTCTCGACGATAAAACGAGGATTAAATAAATAACCAAAAAAAACAACGAAAAAATTACCGTGACGAACAATATGAAGAAAGGGAAGGAGGGGAAAGAAAATTACAGAAAGGAAAGATTATCCTTTTTCTAACACAAACGCAAAAAACAAACTAGCGCTACAAAAGTCGACGCGGAAACCGGATTACGAAGAAGCAGCCGATCACCCCGTCAAACCACGTTGTTTATCCAGCCCAGCGTCTGTCCTGCTGATGGTTTCGGTGCAGTATCAATACTTCAATGTAGTCTGCAGCCACTAATTTTTACGTAAAAATTTTTCTTTCCAATTTTTTTATTCACTTTCGTATTTTATTCAACACATTATCACATTTATATCATTACCAGACACCTGTATACTTTCTTTCAAACCGAGCACAACTCGGGTCTATCGCCATCTATGGGCAATTTACTACCTAATGAGTTGTGCTGGAGGTGTAACTGTGTGTACTTAACAGTCTGAGTGCATATGTAGTGTTGTGTTTGATTTTTCAGTGCTGCCATCTATGTTTCAGAAAGGAAGTGAGTGATGTGTTATGATTGAATTACATTTGAGCTGTTTGTAGGTCTGCTGCTCTCTGTGGCGAGACTTTTTAACGGGGAGATCGGCTCACATTTGTGCCTTGAAGTTGGGAACCACAGAAAACCAACTTCAGCCGACCACCACTATGGCGACGGTGGGGTACAAACCATTACCGGCAGCCCAGGTCGATAAGATACTCGCCTAAAAGTACCAAAGGATGTTTAGAGGTGTCGCGAGTTCGATACCCGGTACGTTCTCGTCAGAAACTTCCCTGACGCAGGGGTACAACAGAAACGGTGACACGACCACAGAAAAAAATTGCTACCGCAGGCAGTCCCACATCGAGGGGGTTAGCGCACCAACCTCTCGGTGAGTATAAAAAAAGGCTGCCGTTCGGAATCGGCAATAAATAGCCCTCGTATGCAGAAAATGACCGTGGTGCGACAAAAATGATCAAATGATGAAGTTTATAAATGATTCGCACACACATATAGTACAGTTCCAATGTGATTTGCATGCTGGCTTATGGCCTGAGTGGATCGAGAGCTCGCTGTGTTGGGAGAGGGGGGATTTAAAAATAAGATTTTTTATGATGTAAAAAAATAATAAGTAAAATGAGCTAGTCACTGTGAATAGGGTAGCCATACCTCCTTCATTGTCTCGTATTTTCCGGAATAGTCTCGTTTTTCCTCCGTCTCGATTTTTTTTTTAAAAAATGTAGTTTTTCCTATTATTTAGTCAAATACAAATACAACGCCACAACAGGCAAATTGCCCAACGAGGTGGCTGACTTAAGAACATCATGGATCCCCGAGCCATTTTGTTTTGGAGGCCCTACCTACTACTGCTACACCACACAGGTAATTTTCAACGGATTGATTGAATGCAATATCATATAGAAGTTCCGAAGATTTCATGAATTATCGCATTTTGCTTCGCCCCCCCCCCCAATAGATACGCGTTTTGCTTATGGTATTACCATCGAAATTCAACTTTCATTCACTCAAGAACTAGAGCCGATCTGATAAAACCAGATTCAGGATCAGTGCTCAAAAAAACACCGTGAATCTGCTGCCACACACCCTGCTCCAAAATCACTGAAATATCCTTGAGAAAAAAGAAAAAAAAAAAAATCAGAGTTGTGAATAGTGTAAATCAACAGAAAAATTCGAAACCAAAAATTATTTTGAATACGTCAATTCGTAACGTAATAAATTTGATTAAAAGTTTCTGATTGAATCGTTATTATTTTACTGTTTCTACTAAGTTATACACTTCGTCAAGCTACCATTTTTAAATCCTTCGTTGAAGCTTTTTACAAGTAACCGTTTTGATGAAAGTTCAAAAAACCAAAAAAGATACTGCCGTTTTATTGATCAACATTGTAATCTGATTAAAACAACGTAAAATAATGATCGCGCAGTAAACACGTACGCACTGTATGCACCTTCCCTCAGAAAATTAGACTTAATAGTGAAGGTTAAAAAATTGCACATTTTGGCAAAAAAGTGTTTTCCGAAGCGTCGATGGTACCAGCAAATGTTTTGTGAGTTATGAGAATTACTTCTATCGCGAAATTGGTTTCGGTTTCTCTGAAATGGTGATTGGCTACGCAAGAGAGTTCGTTGATTCTTTTATGTACTTTAATTTCCCGGAGAATTTTCTCATCACTAAAACTAAGACGAAACTGCGAAATTCTCAATGGGGGTAACCTGACACACAAGAATCCGATCCGAAATTTCTGCTGCTTTTTCCAGAGTTAACTCGGACACTGCGGCGAAGATGGACAGAACAGGCGTTGTGAAAACAGATCCGTCAAATTTTCTGGCACATTTAATGACTCTGCACGGCGTTTCATGTGCATTTCAATAATTTGGAGGGTTTGCGATTCCCTAATTCTTCCCCCGATAAAAGAAATCGGATCTCTGATTAGGCTGATTCACCAGAACGATTGATAAGTTCAGTTTTGAGCTTTCCGTTGCAACGTTCCCTTTGATTTTTCCGGTTCAATTGTTATATTGTATCCAGTATTATTCATTGAACAGATGACCACAATGAAACAAACCAGTTTGTTCACTTAAAACATTTATTCTGATAAAAATATTAAAACTCATTCTCAATAGAACATTTTTCAGACACTTGGTTATCACAGTAAGTTAATTTTTCTCAAACATAACGATTAACTAAATCAATAATCATAACAATTTCACCATTAGCTTAGATGACCCAGAATACATTTTTCATGATCACATCGTCCGTATCACTAGTTGAATGAGAATCTATGATAAGATAACTGTTCCGAAGGAGCTGGAATAGTTGCGAAACATCTCTCACTGCGTATCCGGTATTTATCTGCGAGAACTCCCATCATACATCATGACAGGAACTAATCACAAGGACGAATCTATGGTACTGAATTCAACATCTCATTTACATATCACAGGAGAAAACTGATATTGAAAAAATAATGCAACACAGAATCTGGCAACAACTCAAAACAAACATGGCGGTCGATCGGCGGCACACGATCTCGCGGATCGACTACAAATTAAAAAGGTAAGACAAAATAAATATAACAAAAAAATGACTAGAATAAGGACTATTTCCGCGGGGCCCAATGGTAATGTTACACCGTATGGATCGCTGGCATCTGGTTTCTTCCCTAACCAGAGATGCAATTTCAGGGGGTAGATGGGAGACTACATAGTTGTACTTGGTGAGGGATTCTACAATTGGCTTAGGAGTTGCGAGAGCGAATGTACTCTCGCACATTATGAACCACAGTGCTGGATCTAACCTGTTATATGCAGGAATTTGGACTGCTCTGACATGGTGCGAAATAAATTCCTAAAAAAAAAAAATTTGAAGTGACAATGAAAATTAAATTGAAAAATTAGATATTTACGAGTTATTATTAAATTCAAAATAAATTTTGATTAAACGCAAAATATAAGCATTAAACATTGCACTTACTTTTTTACGATAATTTTTTAAAAAATCGGAAAAGGGATCACACACACAAAAGTGAGAGTACTTATCTCTTTGTTGCTATTGTGTCCTCCATCTATAGAAGTTGGGAGATCTCCCCCTCGGCAACGGCTGGAGTCGTGGAGAGGTTCACGAAGAAAGGTTAATTTGTTAATTTTCGTGTCTTTTTTCTCTTTTCAGTCGGCGTCACCATATATCAGCCCCTTGATATTATTGCCTTCTCAATTGAACACTCATAATTTCAATAGTAACAAATCACTTTTATTAATTGTAATTAAATTAGTGTTCGGATAGTTAATTGACAACAAATACATATTCATAAAGGACATTTTTATGTTTCTAGTGGGGTTGTTCACCTCGCTATGACTCCCACCCACGAAAAGATTCTCCCTTTCTCTCCAGGGTTGCAAAAGCGAATTTCTGTTGAGATTTGGCGTGGTGGTGCATCTTCTGTGGTGATTTACCACAATACAAACAGTTACTTACCACATGCAGTTATCGTTAAACACCAGTAAATGTTAAGAGAGAAATCGTTCAAAATTATTTTTACTACTTCCCATAACGACTCAAAAGTATAAATTGACGAAATTTCAAAACTGGACTTGATGACGTGTGCTTGAACAGTCGACGATATGGAGTGCATTTGAAAGTATTCAAATAAAATTTGATTAAATCAGTTGATTAATCAACTGAAAATTTTTAATCAACCAGTGTGAAATTTTTGATTAACCAATTAAAGATTTAATCGATTCCCAACCACGAGAGTTCTGATTATAAAAATTAAAAATATAATTTTCTTGTTTCCATTCAGGAGCAATCTTACGGACGGTAGAAAATCCCCCCCCCCCTAAAATTTCAAAATTTACCCGATTTTCAAAAATGTTGAAAAAAAATTGAAACGAGTATGAAAGAAAAAGGAACAGTTATAATTATTTATAATGTTATAAACAAAATATCAGAATTTTGAATTGATTAGACAAGATTTATTATATGAAACAAATAGTATTCAAAATATATTTTGCTCAGTATTTTTATGCTAGGGGTCACGACACCCCTCAACTTCAACTTCTCAAATACGTCAAGTGGTGATAAATTGAACCAGCATCTTCCCCATGCCAATTTTTCATCACTAAATGAAACATGGTAAAAATTTTTGTTGGCTTTTGAAGAAAAAATAAATTTGCAGTATAAAACAATTAATTTTTACCAAATACACACAATAAAATACAAATACAACGCCACAACAGGCAAATTGCCCAATGAGGTGGCTGACTTAAGAACATCATGGATCCCCGAGCCATTTTTTGGAGGCCCTACCTACTACTGCTACACCACACATGCAACACCCCCTCCCCCCCGGAACCCCCAACGAATCGGTACATGCGGGAATGTGTGTGTACGTGTAGTGAAACCTGACGAAGTTTTTTGTTTCTCTGTAATGCTTGTTATGTGTAGTGCTGCAATCTGCCACCAGTTTTCCCAACTATGAGTGAAGTGTTATGATTGAATGATTTATCGTTGTAGGACTGTTGCTCTCTGTGGCGAGACTTTTTAACGGGGAGATCGGCTCGCATTTGCGCCTTGAAGTTGGGAACCACAGAAAACCAACTTCAGCCGACCACCACTGTGGAGTCCGTCACTATAACCACTCGACCACCACAGTGGCGACCACCACACGTTCACTATCATTTTAAATATTTATTTTTTTAATTGTTTTTAATAACGGCAACAGTGGTGAGCGGTCGATAAATTTCTCTCTCGTACGATCTCAAAGTCTGAAATTTTATTATTTATTTTATTTTAAAAAAAACTCCCAGTATAATGTAAAATTTTAATCACACCTATATTCTTGATGTAACTTATTTTAATGTGCAATCCTGACTCTCTACTAAAATTTAATTACTTTTAGTTGGAGCCATCAAATAATCTCTCTGAAAACGTGCTCTATCACGACTGATTCCAAGTATTTCTTGTGCTCAGAAGTTCTAATCTCAATGGAGGATGGTATGAACTGCTCGATTTGTGGAAATATTGTTCACTTTTACTGTGCTGGCATTAGTGAGCGATCATTCCAATCCGTAATGGCGTTTAAATATAACAAGTGTCTTGCCGTTGCCGAGCAAAACTCTATATCGGCGACTTCGATTGTAACTTCCGCTCCTTCAATAACTACATCTTCGATACCTACAGTATCATCAGATTCCTTGATTTCCACAGCTTCGCCACCCATGATCGGATCGATACCTGCAACAGATACTGTGAATTTTCCATCGCCTCAACATCAAGCCCCCCCCCCCTTCCAATTTTCACCTCCGGCCATTAATCTCCAACATTGTACGAAGGATTTACCCACCGACCTCAAACAAATAATTTCTGCTATCAATGAAACATTTGAATCGCAATTTCAAAATTTTCAATCATATATTGCAGCAGAATTTTCTAAAATCTCCGATCAAAATCGTCAATATCGACTCGAAATAACCGATCTTCAAAACACACATCAACTTGCATCTGAAAATTCCATACTGAAATCCGAACTCAAAACACTGTAAAGTGAAGTAGGAGAACTTCAACAATATTGCTGCAACATCGAAATCCAGGGACTTCCCGAGTCATCGGACGAAGATATAGAATCTCTCAAATCAAGCATAATATCTAAAGTTGTTCCTGAAATGATTTTGACAGTGTTACAGCCTTTCACCGTGTACCTACCAAAATAAAGGATAAAATAAAGCCTATTGTGATGCAGTTTGACAATAAATCAAACAGACAGATTTCTCAAGGCTGCAAGATCGAAGAAACTACAAGCATCTCATATAGACAATAGACAGACCCACATCTATTTATTTCAATGCTCATTTATGCCCATATATGAAAAAGGTTTTTTTTTCCCAATGCAAACAGTTTAAAGAACAGAATAATTTCAAGCATTGCTGGATCAGAGACGGCAAGATATTTTTAAGACAAGATGATGACTCCAGGGTGTTCAAAATCACTCATATTAATGATTTGAATGATGTCTATTAATTCTAATTCTAACTACACTGAACACCCTGGACGAATTAAATAAATTCCTCTCTCCCAGCAATAATAATATTCCATACTCTTCATTAAATATATTCCACACCAACATTCGTAGTGTTAGAGCAAATTTTGATCAATTATTGTCTACTTTGGGCGACAACATTGAAACTATAAATATCATTGTTTTGTCTGAGGTTTGGATCTTTGATTATGAAACCACATTTTTTAATATTGCTGGATTTAAACTCTTTTCATGTTGTCGCCAATTCAGGAGGTATATTGGTATACATAAACGAATTCCTCAATTTTAATCAAATATCTTCTATAACTATGCATACTGCTGAAATAATAGCCCTCGTTGAAATATCTTTAAACATGACCATTTTTTCTATCCACAGATCCCACTTATTCCCAGTAACAGAATTTATCAATGAATTGAAACTTATTTTAAATAATACCAAATGTAAAAATATCATGATCATTGGTGATATCAATATTGACCTCTTGAATACTGAATCGAATATTTGTATTGAATATATGGATTACCTATGTAGTTTGGGTTTTCAACCTTTGATTCAAAATATAACCAGACCTCAATCGGAAACATGTCTCGATCATATTTTCTTGCGTCATTCCCCAATAATTACTAATATTTATTCATCTATATTTTCCACTGATCTGACAGATCATAACCCCACATAGTCTGCAAATTGTTATTCAGTAATATTAATGTAATTAGTAATGGTCGCAAACTAAAATGTTCTGCTAAAATTAACTGACTACAACAAGCTAATTAGGTATTTGCAAAACACTACATTTTCATCAAATGCTACTGACCTCTGTGACTTGTTCGGTGAATTCGTATCCAAACTTCAAACGATTGTTCAAAACCATACTAGAAACGTCAACCACACAACATATAAAATCAAACAGAAACCTTGGATCTCACTCGAACATCTTATAAAAAATAAAATCTCGAAAATACCCCTTTGATGTTTCTATAAACATAACCATACGAGCAACATTTTTATAAGCTAAGTCCAAAATTAGAATTGCTAAAAATAATCATTACTCCGAACAATTTTCGAAATGTAACACATCTAAAAAACGCTGGAAGTTATTGGATGAAATAATATTCAAAGATAATAATCAAACATCCTCGCCCAAAATTTCAATGCCCACTACGTTAACATTTCACCACTCAATATTAACATAAATGATTATAAACACTATATCCAGTCACACATAGTCAACTCAATATACCTTACTCCAACTTTTCTTATCTTTTTTCAATAAGTTACATCAAGAGTTTCTTTTGATTTGCCTTATGCTACTCAATCAGTTAAATTATGAATCTATTTGATCTTGCGCATTGCAACATTACATTGATTTTTATTTGCATATACTTATCTCCTTGCTGTTGCCAAAAATACTACAAATTATGTGAAAGTTTTGTTTTGACATTTTTTTTGAAACCCCCTCCCCATTTTCGTAAAACTGTGTGTGTGTTTTTCTAATATTTCGTTTTTCCGTTTTAGTTTGTTGATGCTGTTTACTAATAAACAACTGTGTTCCTTATTATTCGTTGAATTTGCAATGTATCATCCAGTATGGGTCTTTAGACCCCTCGGCTGATTTTAAAATAATAAAACAATAAACAACAACAATAACACAATCGTATTATATACCGTTCCTCAATATTTTGTGATTCAGTTCATGAATGCTAGCTTACCAATAGTTTCGAATCACACGATTTTACTATGTATCATTTTTATTCCGCACATTTAGCATGAATCCCACAAAAACTTTGGAAAATTTTTAGCATATTTTATAGGGCCATAGCTATAATAATGACTATAGTACAGTGAAACCATGATATAACGATTACTCTGCGGAAGAAAAATATTGTCGTAGAGGGATTATTGTTATATCAAGTATCGTTACAGCGAGACTTCACAGTAAACTGGCAAATACATATACACTCATTGACATAAAAATTTGCGCACCCAGAAGTAGTCGTCAAAATGAAACGAAATTTTACACATGTAAGTACTACGTTGATATAAGTAAGTGATTAGAAAATCCAAGAAAAAGGATCATTTATTGCAGAAAAAAGTACAGATGAACAGAAGTTTTAGTACTCTGTTGGACCCCCTCTAGCGCGAATGCACGATGCGATACGAGCGGGCATTGAGGCATACAAGTTCCGTATGATGTCCCGAGACATCTCGTTCCACAGTTGCTGTAAATGCGTCTCTAGTTCGACCAACCTCGTAGGGTGTCCAACTTGCCGTCCCAAATGATCCCAGATATGCTCGATTGGTGACAAATCTGGGGATAGAGCAGGCCAGGAAAGGGTGGTAATGTGGCGGAGGCAGTCTTGGGGTGTAGCAGTAGTAGGTAGGGCCTCCAAAAAATGGCTCGGGGATCCATGATGTTCTTAAGTCAGCCACCTCGTTGGGCAATTTGCCTGTTGTGGCGTTGTATTTGTATGCAATAGCACCCCATACCATGGCACCAGCTGTGGGAGCGATGTGTCGCTGTAAAGCGAAGGCAGGATTGAAGCGTTCACCACGGGGCCTCCACACACGAACGCGATTGTCATCACTGCTCAAGTTGAATCTCGATTCGTCGCTGAAGACGACCTGGTTCCATTCCGTTGCAGTCCAATCCCGTCGTGCTCGACACCCGTAACCGGTCAATTTGTCGCGATCAACTCGTCGCGCCTCAATTTGTCGCGGTACAAATTCGTCGCATTGCCAATTCGTCGCGGTACAAGTTTGTCGCAGTGTCAATTCGTCGCGGTACAAATTTGTCGCAACTCCAATTCGTCGCGGTACAAGTTTGCCGCCGTGTCAATTCGTCGTCACGTCAATTTATATATTACAGCGCAGAATCAATTCGTCGAATCTTCACTGTACATGTTCCACGCGAGCTTGTATGTATGTCTTACACGTGAAATAAAAACATGCACAAAAGTGTACACGCAGTTAACTGAAAATAATTAATTTTTGTCAATGCAGAAAGGTAATCGAAATTAAAATTACAATATCAATTACATTTAAAAATTTAACTGCATATAAAAGTTTAATTATATTTGAAAATTCAGTTATAAAAATTTGAAATGTTAAATAATTGATTTTTGCTGTGATAAAATTTCAATATCATGTGGAAAAATTTCGGTTTGTATGATATTCCCCAAATTACAGTGAGCCTATCTTTAACGGTAAATTTCTATCTGCCCCATTACAGTATCTCCATAAGAACCTGAAATATTTAATTAATTAATAATTCAAGTAAATTAATATTTAATTTCACCGTATAAGCCGCACTTACAACCACACAAACAAACCAGCCAAAGATATGCGACTGATTATAAATATAATATTAATGGTTATATTATATCTATACGACTGACCCATAGTCATCTTTCTTATTGGTGATTACATTGCCTTTGTCGGTGCTCATCCTGTGGGCATTATGAAAACTTCATCGAATCGTCATTCATAAGCACTGTACATTTCCACCCTTGATCTGCGACGAATTCCCTTCGCTGGGAGAAATAGAAATCCTGACAGGAAGCGGGAAGTGCGGCTTATACGGTGAAAATTAAATATTAACTTAATTGAATTATTAATTAATTAAATATTTCGGGTTCTTATGGAGATACTGTAATGGTAAATGTTGGTGACTCTCGAAGGGGGGGGGGAACTCTCGAGCCCATGGGGCAGATAGAAATTTACCGTTAAAGATAGGCTCACTGTAATTTGGGGAATATCATACAAACCGAAATTTTTCCACATGATATTGAAATTTTATCACAGCAAAAATCAATTATTTAACATTTCAAATTTTTATAACCGAATTTTAAAATATAACTAAACTTTCATATGCAGTTAAATTTTTAAATGTAATTGATATTGTAATTTTAATTTCGAGTGTCATGTACATGAAGTTACATACAATGGGCTAATTAAAAGTCTGATTTCATTCTTTTTACTCGAGAGTTGTTACTTTGGAGTTGAAAAAAAAAATCAAAAATCGATTGACATTTGCAGTGGTGTCAGAGACAGAGATGCTGTTGGTGCCCAGGGTACTTTATGGAATGGGTATGAGCACCCAGAGAAATGATTCAGAAATCAAAATTTCCTACTTCAAGATCAAGACCCCACAAGTTCCAAACACTTCCGGCATCCTTGGCCAGTCATAGGTGCCGACATGAAAGAAACATTGAGGAGGTGGGGGACGCTAAAAATCGCCATTCATTCCGTTTATAAGGGACTCAAACCCGTACTCAGGAGGCGAAATGGTGCATTGAATTGTATATTCATGAGTTGCTGGGGGGGGGGGCCTCAAATGGCATCAGTCCCCAGTTCTGGTGCCTATGGCCGGAGTGTTTGAATATTATTTCGGTGTGATAATACAAAGTGATTTGAAATGTACACTGCATTGCAAAAAAATAATTTGAAAATAATACTTTTCGCAGCTGTTACACATAAAACTTAGATACATTGTCATAAAAAATTCCTTAAAGATTTATTCTCTGCATGGATACATAGAAAGCGGGAAACGCGGCCTATACGATGGAAACGAAATTTTCAAAATTTATTTTATCTCAATTTTATATTTGGGTGAGCTCTTCATCATCCCTCACTGCGAGAAATGGAAATCCCGACAGAAATGCGGCTTATATGGTAAAAATTAAATTTTAAAAATTTAATGGACTTCATTGAATACTTTCTTTCATTTTTTAAAAATTAAAACAGATGGGAAGGGGGAGCATTTCCAATAAATGAGAAAAAAAAATTAGTTCCATTTTTTACGCCTAAAGCAACTACCCTATTTATAAGATCACAACAAACATATGAATTTTAAAGCAATTCAAATCTGTCGCGACGAAATGAGCCTGCAACAAATTTGTACCGCGACGAGTTTGTAGCACGACGAATTGACGCTGCGACAAATTGAATGCGGCAAGTTGAGCGCGACGAATTGTCCTACACCCCTCGACACCACTCCAAATGGAGGCGTTGGTGGGTGGGTGTCATTGGCAGCACACGTAATGGGCGCCGCGATACCAGATGCCCTTCAGCCAGGCGCCTTGCGATGGTTCGGGAAGACACAGGGGCCCGTAGTGAAGCTGCTGCCTGTGTCTGGATAGCGGCCAAAGAGGCAGTTGGCTCTACGCGTGCGTTTCGGATGATGTGACGGTCTTCTCGACGACTGGTCTTTCGAGGACGTCCTGAACCTGGTCGCCGTGTAAATGACGTCTCTTCTGTCCACTGGTCCCAACACCTCCTCACAGTAAAATCAGAACGGCCTAGTTGACGAGCTACTCGCCGAGCTGACCACCCAACTTCCATCATCCCGATGATTCTTCCCCTATCGAACTCTGACAACTGCTCATATGGTCTTCGACGGCGGCGTAACGGCATGTCTACCTCAGCATTTCCTTTGCAAACGATTAAATACACTCCAGCAAGCTCTGCTTACCTGTTTTATACTCCAAGGAGAACGAAGTTCAACGCCCTCTAGTGGCATTACGCAATGCGCAATCACGCTGCATTTCTAATCATTTGCATATCTGCCCGACATGTACCTTCAGGCCAACTTTCGTTTCGATCCCGCAATTATTTCTTGGTGCGCAAATTTTCATGGCAATGGGTGTAGATCTATTTTATAATTAGAGCCCGGAAGTTCAGGCACTAAAAATGATCAAAATAGGCACTAAAAAAAGGGCATTTATAATTAATGAAAACAAGCAAAAGTAACTAAATGCTATCATATTAAAGGTTTAAAAATTGGCTAAAATCTTGACTGCACTCACTGAATCTCTTTCGTTTTTCAATATAATATAATTTCATTACGAGTCAAATTAATTTTATGTTATGTCAAAAAAAAAAAAAGTGTTTCTGGTCCCTCAAAATCAGGAAAATTAGATGAGAGTTTGATTCAATCAAATACTTAAAATGTAATTAGCTAACATGTAAAAATATAGTGCTAGCTGAAATTAAAAATACCAAAATTATAACGTTTTCATATGAAGTTATTTAAAAAATATTTTTATGCTAACGATATATATTCTCAAAATTTTCAAATATTGAGTTATGTATTTGATTGGTTTACATTCGATTTTAAAAAAAAGATTTCTCAAATTCAGATGATTTTTCCACATCTAAAATAACTGACCACGATTGTTAACAGTGCATTTACTTTGGGTAAAAAATTGAAATAACATGAGATCCTGGCCTAGAGCACTATCAGCTCTCCCCACCTATGGTGTAGCCATGAAGCCAACCAATGAGTTATTGGGGCAGCCACTGGTCAGCTATTCAACTACAATGCTGTGCAATGTGTGAGCAAAAAATGTGAAGCAAATGGAAAATCAAAATTTTATTTATTTTTTGCTTTTCTTATACATAGGTTGCTTTTGTGTCTAAAACTCTTACAATCTTGATGCGAATTAGACGTTATGTTTATTTCTATCTGAAAGCTACATATGCCAGAGATGAAAAGTCTGTCACTTCTATGCCCAACACCAATTTTCCCCATCTCTCACGCATTTATGCCTATTTGCATTTAAATGGAGCCAGGACGAGAAAGTATTAATTTTTATCAGAAAGCCTGAGTGAAGCCAGTCTTGGGCCCCACTAAAAGTATGCAAATTGGGTAGCGGGTAACTGATTGGAGACCATGGATATTATTTGTGGGTAAAATGAATACAAATGAAAATTCTTCGTGGCCCTCACACGGGGATGTCCGATAAGTTACCAGGCAAGGAGATCGTAGTCATTGACAGGTTTTATTCTGGGGGCCCTGGGTGAAACGCATAATTTTTCTGTTGTTTTTACAATGTAAAATTTGCGACAGTGGAAGCCCGAGATAAATCCAGTTTGAGCATCCGCTAAAATTCTGCAAAGTGGGTCCCAGGTCCTCGATTGAGGCCCTGGAATATGTTGGTAAAATGAATACACGTGAAATTTTTCAAGGTTCAACAGGGCTCCAGTCTGGGGATGCTCATAGGGAAGTTTTCTGGGAGTACTTGATGAATCATGTTTGTTTGTGGTTGCTTTTATTATTGTAAAATTCGTCATTAAATTGGTGCTTTCCCATGTCACTTTTCATAGCACTGATGAAGTGGGACGACATAAACAAGATGTTGTGGAGAGAAAAGGGGGTTGGCAGTCAAACGTGTAACATATCCATGATACGGCCCAGCAAAGGAGTAATTTTTAGTCTCAATATACACTGCTCAAAACAATTAGGGGAAGCACATAGTTTTAACAAAATTACGCAAAGATGTATACCGATAAGTAACATGAAATGAATCATCCATAATTTAAAGTCTAGCAGGAAACGGAAGAAGAAAACTTCATATGCAAATCAAAGTTCGTGACGTCAAAAACCAGAAAAAGGAGATAAGGGCAGAAATCGGGATGTTGCAGAAACGTCTGTTTTACTGCCGTAACTGTGAAATTCGATTGCGCAGTATTTTTTTTTGAGACAAGGTGACTTGAGGATGTCTCAACAACGTGATTTACCGGAATCCATGGAGCCATTGGAGATTCCTTTGTTTTCCAGGATGATAATGCCCGACCGCATAGAGCTCGTCTGGTGGAGAACATGCTTGAAGCTGAAACAATACAGCGTATGGAATGGCCAGCGTGCTCTCCTGACCTGAATCCAATCGACGCATTGGACGACGCATTGCTGCGCGACCAAGGCCGCCTGTTACTGTCCGAGACTTGCAGATTGCACTTCTTGAGGAGTGGAACAGTATTCCCCAAAGTCTGATCGATAACCTCATCGCATCCATGGCAAACAGGTGCGCAGCAGTCTTAGCTGTTCGAGGAGACCACACGCGCTATTAAAACTCATGCATCATGTCTAAACAGTACTTTTTTTTTATCGTTTACATGTAACCAAATTGTTGCCCTAAATCATCTTTTTTCCATATTTTCAAAGAATTAAAGCTTAATTCCAAATTTTTTTACGTCTTTTTTCTGTATTGCGCATTGATACGCGTGTACTATCCATTGTATGCCAATACGTGGCTGTCTCGCACGGTTTTCTTCTCTTTTTTGCTTGCTCCCCTAATTGTTTTGAGCAGTGTAGTTATATTTATTGAATATTTACCTTTTTACTCTTTGAGATCAGTCTCGATCGTGTTTTGGCGATTGCGGTCGATTCTAACGCTGTTGCCAGATTTGAGATGAGATTGTTTAACTGTTGTGTTAAGCAAATTCAGGTGTTATTTCTTGAATCTGATTGGATCCGGTGACCCTGTGTGATCGAGAAAGTTTCCTTCAAATACTGGTTACGTGTTATCCTCTCGCTCAGACTTGCTTTTTTTACAGTATGAATTAACTCACGGTAAAGGCACCTTGTGCATCGCCGCATCATGATGTCCTGAAGGATGAACAGTCAATCTTGTGCCCACTTTACGATCAACGTCTCCCCGGTTCTGTGGATATGATCGTGCTGTAACATGACAACCTGGAATTTCTCTTACACAATCTCAATGTTCATTTAATCTTGTTTAGGCCCCAGGTTTCGTTGGCTACCGGAAACCACCCGAGGCTTCCGCTAGCGATCCGGTTTGGGCCAATTAGTTCGCTTATTCTGACGGTCGGGCGAGAACGAGCTGCCAACGTTCCCATATAAATTCTGGTTTACATCCATGTCAGAGATCCCAATAGCTCGTCTAGTTACCCTCTCTTTCCCTCTATGGGGTTCCCGTGGCTCATCGGTGGGAACCGCGTGGAGTCATCGTCAAACTCAATGTTTAATTAATTGTGCAATATATTGTGCAAGCAAAGCACCAGGACCAGATGATATCTATCCCAGGGTTCTCTGGGAATGTGCTAATGAATTGTTGGGGCCAGTCGCACAGATATACAGGAGTAGTGTTGCTGAGGGTATCGTCCCGAGAGATTGGAAACTGGCTAACGTTGTTCCGATATTTAAGAAGGGTAGTAGAGAAGCGGTGAAAAATTATCGTCCAGTGAGTTTGACGAGCTCCCTCTCGAAAATTTTGGAAATTATCATCAAAAGGCAGTTTGTGAAGTGGATAGACGAGAATAATGTATTGTCGGATAATCAGCATGGGTTCAGGAAGGGGAAGTCATGTGTAACTAACATCCTTTGCTTCTATGATTACGTGACTAAGGCTTTGGGCAAGAGCAAAAATGTCGACGTTGTTTACCTTGATTTCCAGAAGGCATTCAATCGGGTCCAACATGGCAAACTCTCGAGGCGTTTACACGAGATTGGAATAGAATCGTGGTTAAGAGATAGGTCGCAAGGAGTTATGGTGAACGGGGAATTCTCTGGTTGGACAGACGTCACAAGTGTCCTTGGCCCCATACTTTTTTCACTTTTTATCGACAAACTCGATGAGATTACTAGCAAATTCGCAGATGATGTGAAGCTAATTGGGGTAATCGGGAATCAAAGCGATAGGGAGTTGTTCCAGACCAACTTAAACAGGATTGCAGCATGGGCAAATGAATGGAGCATGACGTTTAGCGTAGATAAGTGCATGGTCGCTCATTTCGGTTCGAACAACCCACGGTTCTCTTACGAGTTGAATGGTGTCGCTATCCCGGATGCAACTAGGGTCACCGATTTGGGAATTCTCATTGACGAGCGACTTAGGTTTTCTGAACATTGTTCAGGGGTGGTCAAAAAAGCGAATAGAATGCTTGGTCTCATTTTCAAAAAGGTCTCTTCGCGTTCTCCTAAAGTCATTCTTCCGCTTTTTCGAGGCTTAGTTCGTCCTGGACTGGAGTATGCTGTAAGGTTTTGGAGACCATACCTACAGAGGGACAGACTTGGTTGAACGGGTGCAGAGAAGAGCTACGCGTGTCCTTATTGGCACACGGGGCTTGAGTTATGAAGACAGACTTCATTTTTTGAATATGTTTACATTGGACGAACGCAGGTGTCGAGGAGATATGATCGAAGTGTTCAAAATTTTCAATGGGATGGACCATGAACTTTTAGTACACCGCCAATCGACTGCTTTTACAAGGGGACACCAGTATCGATTGGTGAGGGACAATGCAAGGCTATGGTGTTGCAGGCAATTTTTCTCTAATAGGGTTGTTAATAAATGGAATAGCTTACCCCCGGAGGTAGTAAATTGTAACACAATTGACACGTTTAAAAAGAAATACGATAAACATGTTGGGGTAAATCGAGAAGCTATCCATTATTAGAATAAGACAACCATAAGTATTCTTTATGGGCATTGTATAATATTTTGTCATGTGTATATATTTGTTTATAATTTGTGTTAATTGCATTTTTCATTGGGTTGCTGTATTTTTGAAATATATGACAACCATATTTTTATGGGCATCTTTTTATCAGCCACCTCGTTGGGCATTTTGTCTGTTGTGACGTTGTATTTGTATTAGTGCAATATAATATAAATGTTCAGCAAAGTGTTATATAAATGTGCAATATATTTTACCTCCACGCCGTCGGTGGCTCCTCGGACCATCTCACGGTCTAAACTGTCATGAGTTTATACAATGTGCAATAGGCCTAAAAGTTGTGGATCCTGGCCAGATCTCCAATTTGTTATGTTTGGTTGCCACATTCAGTATTATAATGTTTACAATATTTCCTTTTCTCTCATGAAGTTATGTAAATTAGATGCAAGCTCAATACCGCACCTTCGACCTCGTGATTGGTTCTTTCATGGGGCATTGTGGGAACGCTCCTATATAAAACCAGATAGAGAGGTGCACCACTACACTTACGCCACTTCCTGTCTTCATCAATAGGGCGTCACGCCCTGTTGAGGTGTGAGCCAGATTGTCTCTCAAAACAATGAGTTAAAATTAGAAAGGTGTGTCTTTGGCACCTCACCCGTCTCATCGCCTGACTTCATGCGATAATCCAACGTCGTCGTGATCCCTTCGCCTGTGGATTGGTTAGCGGCTACCCTTGTGTGGACGTTCGCCTCCAGTTTCCTACGCAGTGGCCTCAACGCGTGTTTCGAGACACCAATCCCGTCTGAACCTGGTGTCTTCTACCGTGAAGTAGACATCTCGGAGTGTCTTGTGGATGATGTGAACTAATACGTGAATATCTGCACATGGAGATGAGATTGTTCTGTTTTGTTTCGTTGTGATATTGAGACAAAAGGTTTAATGTGATAATTGTTTGTTAAAATGATATACTAATAGTTAACTGATAATTGAATAAATATTTATAGTTTAATTAACGTCTTGTTTCATTCATTGTCATCCATCCAATGGTTACTGGGGTAAAAATGATAAAGAACCGGGAAATGCAAGATACACGTTGCAGTCCCAGTGTTACTTCATTGCTGATCTCTCTGGGAAAGATCCTCGAATCTATGACGAGATGTGATGACCGCTTGGATCCGTGCTTGTGGTAATGGGGTTCCCATAATGTGGTCCTGTGTGAACTCTAGGTGTCGAGAACGATGACAACTTCATGTGCTTCGACGTGGGCGTTACTGAATTTCTAGTCATGCGGATATTTTTCCCGATCATCATATTGGTGAGACAGATTTCAAAACTAATGACATGAATGTCGCTCTTCACTTGTTAATACAAGATATATGGAAGACTGGATGTTGTGAAGATATTTATTATTTGAGATGTTAATTTTTTTTAAGGAAGGAAAAACTCTCTTACTATACGCTCTAGCGAAGGAAAATCTCTATCTCCTCTGTAGCTTAGTGGTCAGAGCACTCGTCCGGCAATCGAGGGACCCGGGTTCGACTCCCGGTAGAGGCAGAGATGAGTTTTTCCTTCCTTAAAAAAAAAAAATTAACATCTCAAATAATAAATATCTTCACAACATCCAGTCTTCCGTATATCTTGTATTCAAAACTAATTTTGATATTTTGACTTTAAATCTTATTAATGTAAACATTTAAAATTTCCACATCTTATCATTTCCGTAGATTATCGATCAAATGTTGCTGAAATTAACCGTTTAAAGACCTATGTTCCATAAATGGAAAACAGTTTTTATAAACAAAAATATCAGATAAAAATTGATTCAAACATTTTCGGTTTTTTATCGTATGTAGAAGAGAGTTCAAAGTATTTTTTGAAATAAATTGATATAAAAATTTTTGGCAGAATTTTGAAATTAGACATTTTCTGGGCATTTTTTCCCCATTTCGATTAAAATTTTCCAAAATTTTAATTTTGAAGTAAATTGAAAATTTTGTGTATTTCTACCACTCAATATATCAATCAAAGTAAATTAATTAGTTTCTTTGTATTGCTAAACGTTAAAGAGCTACGCGTGTTCAAAAATGCATGTTCCATTTATGGAACATTGGCCTTTCAAGAGAGCGGGATTCTAGGAATATCTAATGTGCAGTGCGCTTCGATTTTCCCGTTCGAACCCCAGGGTGTTATCATTTGACATGGTTATAGGGACTAATTCTGGGTAATATGACACAGAGGAATGTGCTCTCTGGGGTGGAATGTTTATATTTTGTGAGTGCTTTTTTATTCTTGCATTCTTAGAAATGTATGTTTTTGCGAACTGCAGACTAATCAAATCAAGTACGACAATCCTAGACAGCCTTGTTGTGTTCAGCCGAGTGTAACCATATCAAAAAGATCTCACATTAGAAGAAGCTGTAGGATATTTAGAAACTCTTTCAGATTCCGAATTAAAGGATGTAGATATATTCCAATTACGTGCTAATGAAAATGGGATCATCAGAGATGAAGATATTGTTGATCTAGTATCAATGGTTCCAACTGATGCATGTGAAATGCTAGATAATTTTGCAACAACGAGGATGAAGTGTTAGAAAACTCCTGAAATTTGTTCTTCAAAAGATGTAGGGCAGAAAAAAGGACCAAAACGTAAGACCAGCACTCAAGTTTCAAAAAAAGGCAAGATAGTTTTGAGCAATCCGAAAAAAAAAATTATTGCATGGGATAAAAAAAGTTTTTTTTAGAATCCGATCAAAACATCTGCTCTGGATTCCATTGAAAAAGATTTGCCATATGACCATTATAGCACGTTGGAAAATTCATTCAGAGTAGCGAGAATCGGATCTTCTTTCGCATATGGAATTCCGAAGAGCAGTGACAATGAACCTTCTACGAGCTAAGGAGGGGTTAATTATTTATCCAGGTCCACGTTGTCAACTGAAAAAAAGATGTCAGGTCATCTGATGGCCATTATATTGTCTCTGCGACGCAAGAACGGTGTGCGGTTTGGCCAAAAATGTGTATAAATGCTACAAATGTGACAAACGGCTTCATCAAATGTATATGTTTTCTTTCTTTTATCACTGACATTAGAAAAAATTTTGAATTTTCTGCACTCACACACATTATGTCAAAAAAGCCAGTGAGAGTTACGAATTTGAATTTGTAGTAGAAAATTTCGTGTGATAACTGTACTCAAGAAAGGACCCTGAATTCCAAATTTCAAAACAATAAGTGACTTTGTTCATAGTTCGGCCTTTAAACAGTTAATATAAAATTAATGTAATAAATGTTCATATAGAAAAAATTGTCACTCCTTATTGTCGCCTGCCAAATATTCATCTGGGAAAACAAAAAAACATACCAGGCAAAAAATTTGTGTTTGAATATTGTACTAGGTTCGGGTTCCCAAAAAATATTGTTTCTGACAATGATCCCCGTTTCATTTCAAATTTGGTAAAAGAAACTTGTAATGTGTTAAAAATAAATCAAAGATATATTACCCCTTATCACACAGTAAAATTTTACTGAGCGAATAAACAAAACCCTGAAACAAATTATTTCTTGTTATATTTCCGATAATCATCATACCTGGGATAAGAATGTCTTTTATTTTGGTTTGGCCTTATGCTCCGCGCCCTCAGAGACCACTGGTCTCTCCCCTAAATTGTTTCTTGATCGTGAGCTTGCCTTGCCCTTCGATTGGGCATTGGACCTTCCCATCTGGGAAAGAACGAATATTCCCAATACCTTGGTTCAACAAGTCAAAGAAAGAGTGAAGAGGCAACAGCAAAGACAAAGATATTACGACAAAAGGGGAGTCCATCACGAGATTAATGTTGGGGACCAAGTATTAGTTCATACCCATTATAGGTCCAGTGCCCCAGGAAATGTTAGGGCTAAACTTAACACGAAATGAGACAGCCCATTCTTAGTACAGAAAAAAAAAAAATTCCCATAGCTTATTTAATTCATGATCAAAATTGTAAAATTATTGGCAAGTATAACGCTTGTGACTTAAAGAGATTTGTTGTCAACAAAGAGAGAGTAGAGGTTAGTCAAAAATGTTCTAGTCAAGAAATTTCCCACGTTCAGGAAGAATTACATCAAACAAAAAATGATAGAGTAATACTGCAACTATTAATAAAACTAGTCAAAAATCGAATTTCAGCAGACGTTCTGCCACTAATGGACCTGAGCAGGAAACGCATCTTAAGGCTAGAGTTACCTCTCTTGCTTCCATGATCCTATTAGGTTTCTAAATTGATGGTCCCCCCTGCAACATAGTTGGCAGAGAATGTTAGTGAAAAAAATAGGACCTCTCGTACAAATATGTATTATTACGGTCCTGATGGTTCTAAAATTCGTAGCTCTGTAAAAATTCTTCACTATCTTAGACAAGATACAGATCTTGGAGATGACAACTTTTTTTTTTAACGGTCATAAGTCCCTGCAAGGAGATATTTATCGTGTGGTAGGGAAAAGGTTTAATAGATAAAATTAAAAATTTTTGCTGTTCTACTTTGGGTAGATGTGTTTTCCACTCTTTGTTTGAGTAGGGTTTAATTAGTAATTTTTTGGGGGTTGTCCTTTCCTAAGAAAAAATTTTATAAATAAAATCTTTTTTTTTGTGGGGGGAAAACATGACCACCTAGGATCCTTCAAAAATTCCATATTTTTTTATTAAAATTCTAGTTTAGACCCCCAGGAACTGCTCGGCTACGGGAAACCACCCGAGGTACACACTGGCATTCTTGCTCGGGCTAGTTAAGTTCACTAAGTCTGGCAGTGGGGGTGGGTCTCCCAGCTGTCAGGCGAGAATGGGACCAGGGGTTGGGCTGCCAATGTCCCATATAAATTCCGTTCACACCCGTGTGGGGGGGGGTCCTGGAGCTTCATCTTGTTACCTTCCTCTCCCAATTATAGGGGTCCCACGGATCGCTGGTGGATATCCCACAGAGTAGTTGTCTAACTCGTGAATTTTAACATCGTTAAAATGTGAAATTATTAAAAATGTAAGTTCCTAATGTGTCTGCCAAATGTCGCCACTATGCAGTTATGGGTACCTAATGTATCTTTACTGTGCTGTTCTCTTAATAAATATAATTCAGGCTCCTACTACTATAGAGATATGTTGTTTATTAGCTCTCTCCTCCTTAAGTCCTCCCTTTGGGTTATGGGCCCAGGAGCCCAAGGGGGTTTAGAATAAATGTGTGTCAATAGTAAAAGTGTTCTGCTTAAGTTTAATTCTAAAAGCTTATCAATAGAATTAAATAAGGGGATCAGTGTAACCACATATTGGTAATAGGCTTAAGTAGTAACCATGTGCACATTAGGCTTGACTGGTAGAATGGATTTCGGTAGAAAATTTATTGAAATTTTTTTTTTAATCTTTTGTCCAAATTGAGAGATAAGAAATAAATAAGAATGTCTGGGGGGGGGGGGGGGGGCCAAGGTGCATTTAGCCACAAGCAATTGACTGGCAGGGCAAACTATATGGATTGGAAGTTTGCAATGAAAATGCATTTGATCAAAAGGGATCTATGGGCTTATGTAGCAGGAACTAAAGATGTAACAAAAGATGCCAAAGCTCTACCATATATAGTAGAAGCAGCAAGTGAAACCATTGGTAGCTGGGATAATTTTAGCCAATTTACCGGATAGATTTGAACCCCTTATAATGGCTCTGAAAAACTGGGGAAATATCACAGTCAATAGTGCCGCGACTCGTTTAATGGCAGAGGAGGAAAAACCTCATAATGATGACAGTAAGGAGCATGCATTTGTGAGAAATTTAAAGAGGAAAAGATCCTTCAAAGGGAAATGTTTCAGATTTAACACATTTGGCCATAAAACCTCTGAATGCAAGAAAGCACCATGACAGAAAGGTGGGAATAATGAAAGTAGAAATGGCAAGAAAGGTAGCGCTATGGGTAGAAATATTGGAAAAGGGAAGCTTATTTAGCTGAAAATTTCATTGCTAACTCAAACCCAAATCCTAATGTTTGGTATATAGATTCTTGTGCATCATATCATATGAATCATCATATATGATGCAATTTGGACAAAAGATGAAAAAAAATTCAATAAATTTTCTACTGAAATAATTCCATTCTATCAGTTAAGCCTAATGTGCACATGGTTACTACTTAAGCCTATCACCAATATGTGGTTACACTGATCCCCTTATTTAATTCTAAAAGCTTATCAATAGAATTAAACTTAAACAGAGCTCTTTTACTATTGACACACATTTATTCTAAACCCCCTTGGGCTCCTGGGCCCATAACCCAAAGGGAGGACTTTATTAAGGAGGAGAGAGCTAATAAACACAACATACCTCTATAGTAGTAGGAGTCTGAATTATATTTATATAATTCATGCATCATATCATCACCCGTATAAGGAGTTATCTGATGATTATGATGAACCAGAGATTCATAAGATAAAAACAGGAAGTTCAGTAATAGCAGTAAAAAAGGCAGGTAAGATTACTTTCTTTTTGTTTCAAAATGGTGAAAAGGTGAAGGTAACTTTCAGCAATGTTTTGCATGTGCCAAAATTAACAGCCAACCTTCTATCAAATATCTGAACAAAACATTTGGCATGGTCAGTACGTTTACAGGAGAAAGGTGTTTTGTTCATAAAGGTAGCCATCTAGGCACCAGTGGAACAGGTGTCAGCGATAACTTGTATTCCCTTGATTTGTGTGATGACTTGGCTTTAATTGCCACTCAAAGTGTTTCTAATGAGTTATTGCATAAAATGATGGGTAATTTTCTGCACACGAAGGCTAATTAGACCGGACCTACAATTTATTGCCGATTCCGAACGGCAGGCTTGTTTTTTTATACTCATTGAGAGATTGGTGCACTAACCCCTCGATGGGGGGGGGGGGCTCCCTGCAGTAGCAATTTTTGGCTGCGGTCAAGTCGCTGTTTTTTGTTGTACCCTGTGTCAGGAAAGTTTTCTGATAAGGACGAACCGGGTATCGAACTCGCGACACCTCTAAACATCCTTTGGTACTTTAGGCGAGCATCTTATCGACCGGCTACCGCACCCCTGGGTCATTTGAGTATAGAAGAGATGATGAGGTTGAAGGATGTGGTCAAGGGATTTTCATTTAATGGGAAATTGTTAGATTGTACATTCTGCATTAAAGGCTAAAGCTAAGCAGGCAAAAGAATTGCTAGGAATAGTTCATAGTGATTTGTGTGGACCAATGTGTGTCTCATCAATTGGCGGTTCTTGTTACTTTCCGAGTTTCATTGATGATTTGTAACATTTTTCATTCATTTATTTCTTAAGAAATAAGTCAGAAGCATTTGAAAAATTCAGAGCATTTCAAACATTTGTATAAAGGCAAACTGGCAAAGTAATCAAAGTTTTGCGCTCTGCGTGATAATGGTACTGAATACGTGAACTCTAAAATGGAAGAGTACTTAGCTTCAAAGGGTATTTTACACCAGAACAGATGGGAATCGCAGAGCGTACCAACAACACCCTAGTTGAATGAGCACGATCAATGTTGGTGGATGCCCACCTCGATCCCATTTATTGGGTTGAAGCAGTTAAACAGCAAATCCCTATAAAAACATCTCTCTAGTAGTTTCAGACATGACTCCATATGGAAAGTTTTATGGTGAGAAACCAAATTTGGAATACTTGAGGGTGTTTGGATGTTGAGCATTTGCTCATATCCCAAAACAGAAACGTTTGAAATGAGAGGAAAAAGCAGAACTACTAATGTTTGTTGGCTATTGCCATGAAAGAAAGTAATAGGTCGATTGATCCTGTAACTAAGAAAATAACTAATGCACAGGATTTCCATTTTTTGGAAAATGAAATGTATCATAAAGGGATAGGTGAGACACTGCTGTTCCATGATAATTCTTTATTCAGTGGGAGAATGGTTAGGGGAAACAGTTCTTTAGATAGTGAGGATAATAGAACTGATCATGTAGATCAGTGGTTCTCAACCGGGGGCCACGGATGAAAATCTTGCAAAAGGAGAGCAACGGCTACTGATACGGGGGCCACGAAGAAATTTGTGACATTAAATTTTTTTATTGACTGACTAAAAAAAAATGTAATTTCAAACAAAATGCGCAGAATATATTTTTCGTAATTTTTCCCCATTCAAGTAACATTAACATGAGGAAGGAAATAAAAAAAGTGGTTCATGTAATCTCTCTGGTTTTACGACTTGGGGGTGACAGTAGGCCCTGACACAAACTATAGAAGAGGTTTAAGCAAAATGAAGTAAGTGTAAAGACAGTGTTCAGACTTTTCATTAAAAAAGTGTGCTGCCATAAAGAAAACAGACCAAGATTTGTTGACCATTCATTGACATTCTTTTGAGTGCTGGTAGTAAATGTAATCCAAGAAGTAGATGGGTGAAAAATGAAAGCTTGTAAAAAACCCATCGTTTTCATGCAATTACAGACGGATAGTCATGTAGTTTAGCACAAAGCTATCTTCAGCTAGCACTGAGTGGTCTGATGGGGAATATATTTATAAAAATCGAATAGAGAGTGATTGCTCTGGGGTATTTCTTATGAATTTTGAAAGGGGGTGTAATACATTGCCTCTGCTGAAAAGAAATAAAGTCGAATTCAGTTATAACGAACTTCAAGAGACCAAATCATACATGAGGAAAAATACCCGAGAAATTTGATTTTTTAAAACTACATTGCTGTGATAATGTATTGGGATGGGGCGGCTTAAGCGAGGGTGCAAGGGGTGCGGTGCACCCGGGCGGGGGCGTAGACTTTACTTAAGACAACAAAATTTAACACAGTAAAAATTCACGACATCAGCTTTTGAGTCATACCATACCTGGACAACGGAACCGTTGAGAAAATAGACAAGGCCTCTGATCGTAATACCAGAAACAAGAATTTCAGCTATCTGGGCGGCTCGAGACAAAATCAGTACCCGTGTGGGACTTATTTTTTGCACCTCCTAACAATTTCTCCCTCCATAGGCGCTACCTCCTGCATCAGGGAATCTTTCGTGGGGGTCCCCTTCTACAGTTAATTTATAGAGTGAAAAAAAAGAAAAGTTATAAGGATTTAATCCAGGGCCTCAAGCTGGAGCCCTGTCAGCCCTACCCTTAGAAGGTCATGCCCCTCCCTCACAATTTATCCAAACAATTCCTAACAAAACATTTTTTTCGCCCCTCCAGAGCCGACAGTATGGTTTTTTTTTTTTTGGCCAATGGAATTTTTTTTTACCCATTCACCCCGGATTTAGCATCCTCTTAAGCGGTGCCCCATGTGGCCGCAATGGGTTGCATGGCCAAGCGCCACCCCTGTACTCTATTACAAGGGCCATGTGTGCATTTTGGTTCCCTCACCCATGGCCCCCCCACAAGAGCCCGGGATAATTCTCATAATTTTTTGCCTTTTTCAGGCTATACATAAACTATAGAAGGGGCCGTGAGAAATCTGACTGGGAGGGGGCCTGCAAAATATCCCAGCCTAGGGGCCCATACCCTCACTCAGAATTTGATCCACAATAGTCAAATGAAGACAAAGGAAAAATTTGGTTTTTCACTTGCCCCTGGAATACCAGAAACACCTTAATTTTTCACCTAAAACACAATTTTCTTAATAAAAATTACCCCGTTTAATATCTTTACAGGATAAGTGATGATGACTCACAAAAATAAATGCTCTTTCAAGGATTAAGTTATCTGGCATTTATTAAGAATGTTTTTTGCTCTAGAATTATTTTACCAAAGGCAAAAAGTTTTCTACTTCAAAAGCGGGACGTATGGTCACGCACATTTTGCACGGTAAACAATGATGTGCGGCTTTCTTCTGAAAAAAAAAAAATTCAGGTTTATCTCCAGGTGCCCTTCACCGAAGCCCTATCAGCCTACTGGCAGGGTCGCCAGTTAAGCTCGAGCCGCCCCTGTATTGACACCACATCTTTAGAGTCTTTTAATCGGTACTGTAATGCTTCCTTTTAACTGCCCTACTAGTGGCCTGCAGCATCCTAAATAATTTCAACGCCATTTTCCTATCCTGCAAGAACAATGTTGTGGACATTCGAAAAAAATTCTAAAAAGGCGTATAACTACATTTAAAGCGATTGAAATCCGTTTATTAGAGATTCACTGCATCTGCTGATTTATAAAAAAAGTGCAATAAATTCTCATGTAAGTCTTCACTTTGAAATGTCCATAACCCGCTCAATGCGTCTCTTTGTGTCTGTCAACCTAAAATTTATGGTTTTTAGTGTTGATAATACGCATGCAAAACCAATTCAGAAACGCGTTTTCACAATCTGCAAAAAAACTGCTTGGATTTGATAGTTAGAAATGATGTCTAAATGCCAAAGATCTGGAGTTCGAATCAAAATGAAAATGTCAAATAATTGAAATTGTGCTTCGTATAAATGAAATATTTTAATATTGAAAGCTATAGATAGAGAGATTAATCGTGCCCGCAGTCAAACGTCTCATAAATGTGAAATTTTGTCATAAAACAGAGTGAGGCACGAATTCCCTTGCGCACAAGTGGAATTTCGAGGCATTTACGCACAACCGAGCCCGTCTTGGCCATTTTTCTTTTTCTCCCCACCCTTTCGTTTCCTTCCTAAATTTATAAAAGTAAAAAGGACAATCATTATAAAAAGGACTGTTTTCAGATCAAACTGCCGAAGTTCAATTACTTAACTGCAAAAATGTCAGATTTTTTTTTGGGGAAATACAGTCAAACCCAAAGCGTATTAAAGACCCTTTATTAATACGATTTGGTCAAACCCCATTACACTGGAACTCCAAGACGCCCGAGAAATCAGTTCGTAATAACGAAATTTCGTTACAAAGGAATTCCAGATTTTTATATTGTTCCTATGTAAACCTATCCGAGGGATTTTCGTTAAAACGAAATTTTTCCCGTTATAATGGTATTTGTTAAAATGAGAGTTGACTGTATTTCGTCTCAAGCTATTTTTTTACGTGTGGGCGGCTGCATGGGTAACACGGCGTATGGCACTTTACTGGTGGGCCATTAGTCATACCCAACTAGAAAAAGTATCCAAATCACGTGTCCAACTCAGATATGTCATTCATGTTGTAAGGGGTTGTATAGCTATAAAATAAAAAAAACAACTTTTTATACCGTCCCCGTGTGCCAAAGAACCCAATTAAGAAGTTGTTGCTCTGTCTTTCCCGATGCCAACTAAAATAATTTGATGTTTCTATGTGCAATATTCACCGAGATATGCGAATTAAAAAAATTGAAGAAATTTGGGAAAAAACAGCATTAAATGCGGGCAAAATGGTTTCCCCGCATTTAATGCTGTTTCCCCCCCCCCCCAACATTAATGAAATATCTGAGTACTACACATTATTCGTGTACTTTTTCCAACTGGAAGTATGCCCCTAGGACCAATGGTTCACCAGTAAAATGCCATATGCCCCGTTACCTATGCGCCTTGTATATGTATTAAACATAGTACGGACTGTTATGTGAAATATTGTGTTGTGTTTAAGCCAACACGCACGTTGCTTTGTTCACCTGCGAGAGAGCGGTCACATTATGAACCAAAAAGCCACTTGAAGGTAACTTAGGTAACTTGTCATACAACGAAATATCAGATTTTCACCGTATCGAAATTGAAGTCAACAAACTGATAATTTTCTTATTTGAAAATCTGATTATTTATATTTTCCAATGGGCTTGAAATCCTGACAATGAATCATTATTCTGATCACATGAACAGTTTTGCCACTGCGTATATGGTTTTTCTGGAATGAATGGTTCAAACAAATATTAAGAAAGTTTTCACACCTATTTTAGTTCATTTTTTTAAATTCATAGTAGGGCTAAAACTTGAACCTATATCCTTGATACATGTATTATTGTTAAAAACGATGCGAAAGGTTGACCTCTTCAATTGTGATTCATTTGTGTGTGGCTACTCTCTCATTACTACAATACTTTTATCCGCACGAAGAGAATAAAATTAACAAAACTGCTTGCTACCACTTTTTGTGATTTTTATCATTATAAGAATGCATATTTTAAAAGCTACAACTGACATTTCTCAATGAAACCATAATCTTTTACACAAAAAAAAAAAAACTAATTTGAAAATAATAAAAATTTCATCCAGTACAGTAACTTGATGACATTGTGCCATCTTCAAGCACAGAGTTTACACATTGATTAAAAATATATTTTTTTTTTAAATTGGACTGACACAACACATAAAACATACAAATCAAACTGAGAAAAACACAAAACAATAAACTTCACAAAAAGTAACATTACGATGATACAGACACTTCATGACCCCAAGGGATTTTTTCTATTTTTACTGTATTCTATTATGTTTATTTTGCTTTTTCGTTACTTTCATAAATTAAAAATTAATCAAATTAAATTCAAAAATATTTATACTTCATACAATTTTTGAATAACGATCTTCTAATGGGAAAATGGGGGGGGGAGGAAGGGGGAGTAGAAAATTATTCATGTTCGCAAGGGGGCCACAGGAATGAGAAATGGTTGAAAGGGGGCCATGGACAAAAAAAGGTTGAGAACCACTGATGTAGATAGTGAGATGGGACAATCAAAATAATATAGTAGTTAGCGAAAACATTTTCAAAGACATTGAAAATGACCACATTGAAAGTGCTGACACTGATCATAACAGTAGCACTTTGGGGAGTCTTATTTCTCTATGTGGGCGAGTCAATACAGGTGGAGCATTATTTACATTATCCATCAATCATTACCAAGAATATAATACTGATGGTATGCCGGATTTGAAATCGTGCTTGCATAGGCAAAGCATTAGCACTGGCAACAGATTTTTGCCCAAATGAGTCAAAAACCATTGAGGCTCTAAATGGCACTGATGCAAATCACTGGAAACATTCAATATCTGAAACCATTGCAGGTCACATTAAAAATGATACTTGGAAAATTGTTGATTGGCCTAAAGATAAAAATATCATAGATTGCAAATGGATCTTCAAAATCAAATACAATGCTAATGGTGAAATAGAAAGGTATAAAACTCGTCTTGTAGCTAAGGGCTTTTCTCAAGTTGAAGGGATAGACTATAATGAAACATTTTTACCAGTTGTACGTTATATGACGTTAAGAGTTTTGCTAGCATGTGCAGCTATATATGATTGGGGAATCCATCAAATGGATGCTGTTATGGCTTTTGTGCAAGGAACCTTAAGTGAGGATATCTACATGAAAATTCCAGAGGGTTTAAGTGAATACTATAAGGAAAATCACTTAATAAAGCTTTAGATGGTTTAAAGCAAAGTGGGATAGGCTTTGGTATCAATTGCTAGAAAAAGGTTTAGTTGAGATGGGATTTAGGCAAAGTTCTTTTGATAGTTGTGCATACATTAAAATTGATGAAATTAAAGTAGTAATTGTTACCATGTATGTAGATGACTGACTTATTTTTAGTAATTATGCAGAACTTAAAAATTAGGTTAAAACACAACTAAAGAAGCGAGGTATGAAATGAAAGATTTAGGAACGGCTAGTTATTGCTTCGGTATTAAAAAAAAAACTCATTATGTGGAGAGTATGCTACGCAAATATAACATGCATGAGTCACATCCTGTGACACCACCATTAGACCCAAACAAAGTGATGTCAAAAATTCAATCACCTTCAAATGATGCTGAAAAGGAGCAGAAGATGTCTACTGTTCCATACTAAGCGGTTGTTAGAAGCCTGCTTTACGCAGTGCAAGCAACAAGGCCAGACATCAGTCATGCTGTAAATCTTGTGTGCCAGTTTTGAAACAACCACACTAGACTGGTGTGAAAAGAATTATGTGATACTTTCGAGGACCTTAACATACACAAAGGATTATGCTGCGGAAGTGATTGGCTATTGTGAGGCTAATTTTGGAGGTGACGTGGGTGACCGTCGGTCAACTACTGGATACGATTTTATTATTGGCAGAGGTGCAATGTCATGGTGCAGTAAACATCAGCCAACCATTGCGACCAGTACAACAGAAGCAGAGTACATGGCTCTGTCTGCCTCAACTAAAGAGGCTATATGGATCAACAAATTAGTGAAAGAACTGGGGCTGTCTTCTGTGAAACCAGTTCCACTTTACTGTGATAATAATGGGGCCATAAATTTAACCGAAACTAATGTATACCATGGAAGAACAAAGCATATTGATATCCAGTATTATTTTGTGAGTGAAGCTGTGAACCTCTGCCATATCATTGTCAGAAATATGGACACTTTAAATATGATAGACTATTTGACAAAAACTGTCTATACATCAAAACATGAAATGTGCGCTCAAGCAATGGGCTTGAAATGAACCAACTGTTATTTTTCATGATTGCATTTGCTTTTCCCTGAGATTTTTGTTTCATTATTGCATCCAATGATGTGTTATTTTACTGTTTTTATTTTTTGATTTCATTTAATCAAGCGATTTGATTTCTGTGATTATTACAATTATTTTGATTTTTTGTGGTTTATTTATTCAAAACTCAAGTGGGAGTATTAAAAATGTAAGCTCCGAATTTGCCCGCTAGATGTCGCCACTATGCAGTTATGGGTACCTAATGTATCTTTACTGTGCCGTTCTCTTAATATAATTCAGGCTCCTACTACCATAGAGGTGTTGTGTCGCGTGTTTATTATCTAGATGTCGCCACTATGCAGTTATAGGTACCTAATGTATCTTTACTGTGCTGTTCTTTTAATATAATTCAGGCTCCTACTACCATAGAGGTGTTGTGTGGCATGTTTATTATCTCTCTCCTCAATGAGTCCTCCCTTTAGAAAATATAATTATAAATGGAAATGCAATATTTTACCTTTGTGCTGTCAGTTTGCCATGAACCCCCTTGCAGTTAATAACACCATGAGAATTTCAGAGCGCAATAGGCCTAGTGTTGTGGACCCTGGCCAGGTCTCCAATGTTTACATTCTATGTGTGGCTAATTTCTATATATCAAAGTTATGTAATAGTGTATTATCGTGTATTATGTATAGTGTATTATGTGTGTATAGTGTATTATGTATGTAGTGTATTACATAAAGTTGTAAAAGGTTTGTTAAAAGGTTTATTAATTTCACTACCATCAATTCTCAGTTCTGATTTGTTCTTGTGATAGCTGACGAAGGGTTTCTCCATATATACCAGCAGTGTGATAGGTATCAACAAGTTTTGAGTTCTGTATTCGATTACATGCAGCAACGGTTCTCAACCTTTTTGGAATCACAGAGCCCTTTTTAGTAAAAAAATTCTATAGCGGAGCCCCGTAGGCCCATTTCTTAATTATTCATCAAAGTAACTGATTTATTTTTACTATTTGAGAATTTTTTTAAAATTTTATTTTACTCTTTTTTTTATTTTCCTCAAGCGGTCGCAGAGCCCCCGGAGAGTGCACAAGGAGCACCGGTTGAGAACCGCTGATGTAGAGGTTTGTCGCCGAGACGTCTCGTCCCACTTCGCTCTGTGCAAAGAGTGGCTTTTTCTTTGTTATGAGTTGATGGACCAGTTTCCTGCTGTAATGCTGCTTGAATAGCTCTGCTTTTCTCGTTGGTCGTATCTCTACCCGTCCAGTGGTCAGCATGCGAAATCAAGAGGGGATGCCCTCTCATCAGCGATATAATATTGCTGACGGATTTCGAGACGTGTCTACATTCATCCTGGACTCACTGGTGTAGTGCTTTGCTGAACTTGTGCCATCGGGAGATGATTTGGAATATTCTTCCATTACTGAAGTTGTGAGAAACTGAGAATGAAGCATGCCCTGACAGACTGATTTGATAAGAACATTTCAAGAACATTGAGATGTTAACATTAGAAAATATCCCAAAGAAAAATTTGTTACATTGCTTAATCCAAAAAATATTTTAACAAGTTTATATTGTTAATAAATGATACTAGTGGAAAAAAACTCTTATTTCATTGTTCATTTGCAAATGTATTTCAATGTTGATTAACATTAAAACAAACCGGAAAAAAAATTTAGATACAATGGCTAATAGACAACATACATTTGACATTTTTTATTATGATACGATTTATTCATTTAATTATGTTGTATTTCTTACATAGGAATCCATGTTAGCTTATTCCAAATTGATATTATCAAAGTCTAAGCTCATATTAGCAGGGTCAGGGGCACCATAACCTTCATAACTACCCGTACCTTCATAACTACCTTCAAGTGCCAGATCGATAACAGCAGCAGAGGTGGACAGCGACTTTTCCGAACCAGACTAAGGGCAAAAATCGAAAATATACAGGCAAATATAATACAATCAATTCACATAGTGTACATGCACAACTTAATCAACACCTATATACGGGGTGATTATAAAAAAACTATCCCGACATATGGGCCCCTAACTATCATACCATTCACAGAAACTGAATTAAATTTTGGCATAAGGTATTTTGAGGTATGCACTCAAGAATGATATGGAAAACAACAGTGTCACTCTAACAGTTACGGTTACAGTGAGAAAATTTCGAAAATATCAAATGGCAACACCAAGTTTTTTGTATTAGAATGTGATCTCCATTGTGAAAAACACTAAATAGCGTTGGAATGGCACCTGTAGCACGAAAATCCCCGGAGCTAGCCAAGGAAAAAGTAGAAAGGACTTTGCCGTGCACCAGAGCATTAATGTTCGTTTCATTCGTCACACCGTTTCTTCGGCTGAGATCCCAGCCTGATTAGTCCTCCACAAGGTCATGTGGAAAATTTGTGAAACACAATAAAATGCTTTATTTTATGCTGCTTCTCTGTCCTTATTGGTTGTCCTCACTTTTAGCCTATCTACCGCCGGTGATTTTCATGCCACAGTTGCCGTTCGAATGCTATTTAGGGTTTTTCACAATGGAGATAACATTCCAATATAAAAAACTTGATGTTGCCATTTGATATTTTCGAAATTTTCTCACTGTAACCATAACTGTTAGAGTGACGCTGTTGTTTTCCATATCATTCTTGAGCGCATACATCAAAATACCTTATGCCAAAATTTCATTGTTTCTGTGAATGGTATGATAGTTAGGGACCCATATGTCCGGATAGTTTTTTTTTATAATCACCCTGTATATAATATATATTCGCTTAAAATCACCAATTTCAAGGTAATAACAGTGTTTAACGAAGCATTAGTAAAAAAAAATTTCAGCTCAAAATTCTTGCATCTGGTGGCTCCAAAATAACAACCAAAAGTACACGTTTGCTTCGTTGAGAGGCACAAACACCATAGAATCAATTTCTGAGACACTCATAAAATTCCACTGAAAGACTTGATTTACCACAGGAAGAAAGGGGAGGAACAGCCCCAGTGCTCTCAGTAATTTTTCCCAACCTGAGATATTTGAATTTGAGAAATAAAGGAGAAAGTTGGGAAAAACAGCATTAAATGTCGGCAAACAAAAAGTTATTTATGTATACAACCCCTTGAAACATCAATGGCTTATCTGTATTCTACACATTTGGATATTTTTTCTAATTGGAAGTATGCCTCTGGAATCAATGGTTCACCAGTAAAATGTTGTGTGTGTGTGCTGTTACTATGCACCTTGCATTTATAAATAGAATTCAATTCTGAGGTAACATATATATATACACTCCAATCAAATTTTTGTTTATTTCCAAACTGTGCATCACCCATAATACTAAAGGGGACGTTTTGTTTTCTTAGATGACCGAATCTATATTGACATTACTTCAACACAATCAATCTGCTTCAAATAACTTCATCACAATCATTCTACGGAACTAGTTTTGACAAAAATTAAAGCGTTCCATTTTCTGTGATCTGTCCCTCACAAAGTTTCACTCTGATTTTGCTAAAGAATTTTCACTTAAAACAAAAAAAAAAAAAGAAAAACCTGATACCAGTGTAAAATGCAGAATTTACTTCCCATTTAAACAAGACTGTAGCGGCATTCATCAAAAAATTATAGCCTATAGGTTTTCGTGGGCAAAGAAAAACTATTTTCCAGATTGGGGGGGGGGGAGGAAAACTATTGCAGGAGACAAATACTAGAATGCAATCTAGCAAAGAAAAATGTATTTGTACTGTCAAACCACCCTATAGTGAACCCGGCTTATTACCAATGAAAAACTTTTGATCTCCACTCTCTGCCTGCAAAGAAAGAAATTACTCAATTTTCTCTCTCTTATTAGGACAGATAAAAAAGTAACTTAAATTTTTGAAAACTTCCATGTTTGGGGGGGGGGGGGGAAGGCAAAATCATATTTTCCCTATGTGGCAAAATTATAGTTATGATCCAGCAATAAGGCAACACATTTTTTGGCTCAAACACAAAAACCTATGATTACCAAAACGAACATTCCCTTTAAAAACGACCACATAAGGTCTTGGTAAAAATATATTTTTTATGTGTGTAAGGGTATATCAAAAATTGTTTACATTGCTATTAACATCTGTAACAATCTTTTGAATTGAAAAATAAGACTGTTTTCAGCTTTAAAAAATAATACAATACATTGCTAATATCACAAATATCAAAGCTTATTTTTAATTGTGACATGAATTTTTATAATTTGTTTTACCAAAACAATTTGACCATTCTTTATCAAATGTAAATGCCTGTTTGCCATTGTTGGTTTTAACCAAGTGGTTTTTTTTTCAAAAAAATCAAATAAAAGTTGCCTAAATATCATTTTTTTCCCTTGAAAAATATCATATTGGTTCATTATTAGCCAAAACGTTTCATTTTTACCACATTTTATATCCTTGGGGTGCATTCTGATGGTATATCTTTAAATGACATAAGATTTTATAAGTGGTTTTTTCAAAAAGTCTCATAAAAGTGGCCAGAATATATATATATTTTTCATATGAAGTATCTTAGTCATTTAAAGTTATATATAACAGCCAAAATTTCTCATTCTTACAACATTTTCTAACCTTTGGCTACATTCTGATGCTCTATCTTTAGCAAATTCATGAATAAGGATTGCATCACACATCTAAATGTAGTGGTGTATTATCTCACAGGGTTTCTTTTTCCCTTCACAAAGAAGCCGCTACAGTAGTGACACTATCATGCTAGGGGCAGGTGGTTCTATAATCCAATAAAGACACCAGCTGTCCTTAAAGGACAAAGACTAGTGTACTAGTTGTTACATTACCTCACACACATTTTCATTTTCTTTCCCCATAAGAAGTAGTATATCTCCCAGTCTTAATATTCAATAGTTGTTTTTTTATACTTTCACACACACACTGTTAAGCCCAGTTAATCAAGGTTCTACTGTATAGTAGTAACAGATTTATGAAAAATAATCAGCTATATACTGGGTGATTATAATTTAAGTTTTGATTCCAAAACTATACAATAAGTACTGATCAGAATGACTTGAAAATTTGCATGGATACTCCTGAAGCAATGGAAGTTTCTTTTGCAAAAGAAAAAAGTGCAAAATGTGCAATTAGATGATGCTGTACTTGGCCAGCAGTATAATCTACTTTGTGCAACCACATCATTTCGGCACTTCCACAGCATCAGTGTGTGTGGATAGAACTTCTATCAAGATGCACATTGCAACACCAGCAAAGCAGCTGCTGAAGACCCATTTTGACAGGATGCACCTTAACCCTTGCAACTTCTGGCTGTGGAGGTACCTCAAAATGTTATAAACAGTGGTCGGATTGCATACTTTGGTGAATTGCAATCTCCAGCACATTCCCTATATGTTAAAGTTCCTCTGGAATATTAACGGAAGGGGGGGGGGGAGAGAAACGTGTATGGTTTAATAAAGCTGAATTGCAAGCATATCCACATTATGACCATGGCATACTCCGATTCTGTTGTTGCACAGGAATTTTTGTGTTTTCAACCTCATAGCCAGAACACGCAGTGGACAACATATTTAACATTTCTTAAGTAAGTTGTAGTTATTTGTTCAATTACTTCGTTTTTTGTGATGTTTCCATGAATTATGAAATGCTATAATTAAGGTATTCTGCCATGACTGGCTATCGTTTGCATTCTGCAAGCAAATTTCCCGCATGTTAGATGATGTCATTAATTTTACATTAAGTATTTTTTCCCCTTTATGAAATAAAATTGAATTTTTTCAGGAATATTCATGTCAATTTTCAAGTCAATCTGACAATCGTTCTTTTTTTACAGTGTTTTGAAATCAGAACCGTAGTTATAATCACCCGGTATATCGTAAATCATTGTTGATTAATCTGCATTATTTATGCTTCATTAAATACATTATATTCACCTAATTTTTATTACTTTTTGCAAAATAGCTCCGTAATTAAGTATACTGAAAGTAACTGGAGAAAAACCTTTATATATTATATGATTAATAATAACATTAAAAGAATTTTCAAACAAACAGTAATCCATTGAGTTAAGCAAAAAATAATTAAATAGCAAAAGTTGGTTTTTGTTAAAATTTAATAAATATTTATTAATTAGCATGGGAATAGTGTTAATTACATTAATAAACATTTTATTTTAGAAGTAATTAATTCAAACTTATTTAAGTTTGAATGATTTTTCAGAAATTTCATTGTTTTTAATGTTAATACTATTTAAAACAAAAAAAAACCCGGTTTTTGGGTTTTTTTAAAAAAAACCAGTGTTTTTACCGACCCTGCTGTTTGCCACTATGATGTTTTATATTAAAAACATGAATCTTCTGAGGATTTACTGCATACCTATTTTATTTTTTATACATGTACATTTTTCCATTTCCATAATACTGTTTGTACTAATAATTTTATCGAATATCTTATCTACTTTGTAATGACAGCACGGGTAGGCACGTTACCCCTTGTCAACTTATATGTAACTTTGGTTTGTTTACATTCAAGTCTGTTTAATACATATCGTGTTTTCTTTGCATCTTTTCTCTGTGTAAGTGAATAAAGATACATATATAATTAAGAGAAATTTTGTTTAAAATGATCTCACCTCAACACCTTGCATTGATGAAGAACAGGGTAAATTGCACTCTCTGAAAACCTGGAGAAAGATTTTAATTTTATCAACAAAATAAAAAATTAAATGAAGCCACTAAATAAAATATATTGTAAAATATACAGGGTACATAGGTAACAGCACACACAGCATTTCACTGGCAAACCGTTGATCCTAGAGGCATACTTCCAGTTGGCAAAAGTATCCAAACAACATGTAGAACTCAGATATTTCATTCATATTGCGAGGGGTTGTAATTATTAAAATAAAAACTTTTTATACCCTCTTCCCGGATACAAAAAAAAATTCAAGCTTTTAAGTAGAACATTCACAAAGATATTTGAATTTGCGAAATAAAGCAGAGAGTTGGGAAAAACAGCATAAATTGTGGGTAAAAAAAAAGTTATTTTATTGAAATAAGTATACAACCCCTTGCAACATGAATGACTTATCCAGACGGGCCAACTTTTGGAATCCAGAAATCCGGAGATTCTTCCGAATGGGCCTCCCCCCTCGAGCTCCTATAGAGACTCGATCAAAAAATAATTTCAAAAACATTTGTTTAATCAATTAAGACAGCGATTCTCAACCTGGGGGGGGGGGGGGCGAGATAGTAATGAAAGGGGGGGCGCTAGCATATCGAAAGAAATATCTATTAGTTAAAAAAATGATTATTTTACTCTGAAAGAAAGCAAAACAAAATGCATTATAAGATAATAAAAAATAAAATTCACATTTACACTGATATAATACACTTCAAATAGGACTTTATCAGTACTGCACAATGTATTTAATAATTAGAATACCAATTTAAATTAAAAACAAGTTCAATTATTTTTAGTGACTGCCTTGTGCTTGTCGTGAAGAGCAAAGTTTTTCAAAGGAAGGTTTAATATTAGAAATGGACACTGAGTTCTTTTTCTATATTTAGTTGAGATCTATATTTTGTCTTCAAAGCAGCCACTGCAGAAAATCCGGTTTCGCAAAGGTAGGATGTTGGAAATGGTAATAGTATACGAAATGCTCTTTCTTTCAGTGCAGAAAACTAATTATCCACCCCTGCCCAAAATTCAAAGAGTGATTTATTACTAAATTGTCTTTTTATTTCGCCACTTGCCGTAAAGTCAATGAAGATTTCTTCTTCAGCAATTGAGAGACCATGGGGCGTATTTCGAAATGGATCCCTAACCCACTCGTAACTTGCTACCAAGTTGTCGTCAGCAACAAAATACTTTTTGAAATTCTTCGCCAGCATGGATAAATGATTTTCAATGGTTAGAAAAACCACTTTCACATGTTGTTTTTCAGCTTTGTAAGTTTTAACACATTCATCCATATTTGCAAACATTTCTAAGTTTTTTTGCTTTAAATTTCTGCTCCAAAATTCTAATTTTCTACAAAAAGCATTAACTTTATCACTTGTATCCAACATATGTATATTTGCTCCTTGGAGTTGAAGATTCAATTTATTTAATTTATTAAATATGTCTACCAAGTAGCTCAATTTCATCACAAATAAACGATCTCGAAACATCTCTGCTTCCGGTCGGTTTTCCTCTTCTAGAAAAATTGCGATTTCATCTCTTAATTCATAAAAACGTTGCAAAAATTTCCCACGTGATAACCATCGCGACTCGCAATAAAATAGTAACGCTGAATGTACTGTACCCATATCTTTACAAAGTGCAGAAAAAATTCTTGATTTTAGGGGTCTCATTTTTATATAATTTACTTCAGTCACAACCGTTGTTAGCACATTCTTAAGACCAGGGCTCATTTCTTTGGAAGCCAAAGCTTCTCTATAGATCATGCAATGTGTCCAGACACACTGTGGGGATTTTTGTTTCATAAGTGCTTGTATACTTTGAAATTTTCCAGACATTGAACGAGCACCATCTGTGCATATTCCAACGCAATTTTTCCACTCTGTGTTTGCGTCGTTTATAAAATCATTTAAGATAGCAAATAATGAGTGCGCTGTTGCTTTGAGTTCTATTTGTTTGCAGAAAAGTATTTCTTCTACTGCTGACGTGCCATCACAAAATCGAACATAAGCAATGAGATGAGCATCTTTATTGCTATCTATTGCCTCATCAAGCTGAATTGAAAACAATTTGTCACGTAACTTCTCGAAAAGCTGATGCTGTACATCTTCAGCTATATCACCAATTCGACGGGCAACAGTATCATTTGATAGAGGTATGGACTGTAATTGTTTGGCAAAATTATCCCCAAACATAGTTTCTACAATCTCGATTGCAGCTGGCAAAATAAGCTCTTCACCTATGGTGTGAGGCTTTTTACATCTGGCAATTTATATGAAACTTTGTAAGAGGCAAGTAAAGCTTTTTCATTCACAGACAAAGTTCTTATAAAAAACGATTTTTGTTTTTCATGCGATTTTAATTTCAATTCAAAGAATTCTCGGGGTTTGTTAACGTACTCACCATGAAGCGTTTCCAAATGCCGTTTAAGTTTATTAGGTTTCAGGCTGTCTGCTGCCAAAATTTTTGAGCAAATGACACATAAAGGTCTTTCTTCATCATTTACTTCAGTGCTGGTAAAACCAAAATTTAAATATTCTTGAGAACATTTTCTTGATTTCATTTTTGGAACCACGCTACTCTGTGCACTTGTCTATGCTTCGTCTACTGCTCGCTTGCGCCCACTTAAAAATTTATCCATGTTTCTGTACAAATCTACTGCAGTAATATGTATTTAATACCGTTGTAAACCGTATACACCTCCTCCAGAATAAAATCACATGAAATCCATTGTTTTTTTTTTTTAATTTTAAATAATTTAATATTAACTTGAATATGACAGCCAAAAAATATTTTAAACCAAAAAAAAAAAACCCGGTTTTTTGGTTTTTTCAAAAAAAACCAGTGTTTTTACCGACCCTGCTGTTTGCCACTATGATGTTTTATATTAAAAACATGAATCTTCTGAGGATTTACTGCATACCTATTTTATTTTTTATACATGTACATTTTTCCATTTCCATAATACTGTTTGTACTAATAATTTTATCGAATATCTTATCTACTTTGTAATGACAGCACGGGTAGGCACGTTACCCCTTGTCAACTTATATGTAACTTTGGTTTGTTTACATTCAAGTCTGTTTAATACATATCGTGTTTTCTTTGCATCTTTTCTCTGTGTAAGTGAATAAAGATACATATATAATTAAGAGAAATTTTGTTTAAAATGATCTCACCTCAACACCTTGCATTGATGAAGAACAGGGTAAATTGCACTCTCTGAAAACCTGGAGAAAGATTTTAATTTTATCAACAAAATAAAAAATTAAATGAAGCCACTAAATAAAATATATTGTAAAATATACAGGGTACATAGGTAACAGCACACACAGCATTTCACTGGCAAACCGTTGATCCTAGAGGCATACTTCCAGTTGGCAAAAGTATCCAAACAACATGTAGAACTCAGATATTTCATTCATATTGCGAGGGGTTGTAATTATTAAAATAAAAACTTTTTATACCCTCTTCCCGGATACAAAAAAAAATTCAAGCTTTTAAGTAGAACATTCACAAAGATATTTGAATTTGCGAAATAAAGCAGAGAGTTGGGAAAAACAGCATAAATTGTGGGTAAAAAAAAAGTTATTTTATTGAAATAAGTATACAACCCCTTGCAACATGAATGACTTATCCAGACGGGCCAACTTTTGGAATCCAGAAATCCGGAGATTCTTCCGAATGGGCCTCCCCCCTCGAGCTCCTATAGAGACTCGATCAAAAAATAATTTCAAAAACATTTTTGTAATCAATTAAGAAAAAGTTCCATTCCTCCCTTCCCAAGGCAGGTTCTGCATTGCCCCTCCGCCGAACAGAATATAATTTCATGTCAGTCTTTCCATGCAGAATAGAGAAATCACATCTACTGTTCATAAAACAAGTTTCATTTTTCGTGGATGCTATCAGTGATTGATAATCTTGGGTATATGAACTCTTAAAAGCTTTAAGCTATATAAAGTTTTATATTTTCTTTCTGAAGACATATTTAATCGGAGGGAATAATTAAAAAACTTCAAGATACAAAGCTGCTGACGAAAAAAGTTGTTTAAACTGCACGGCTGTAATGGAATACAATAACGATTATACAGGAATTTCAGCAACCAAGGTCACACTCCTGATAAATGATTGCCAATAAACGCTACGTAAACAAAGTCACGTCTTTGCCAGTTACTTAAATGCAGTCACCAAGACGTTTTTTACAGCTGCTCGATTTAAATGACCACGGCTGTCCTCTATGGGTGTTTTCCCTAACGACGACAACAGTCATTGACGTCACGACAACGTGAAAGCTCGCGTAAAATCTCATTTTCTGTTAAAATCCGGAGTTTCCTCCCGCCTAAATCCAGAGAGTTGGCAGGTCTGCTCATCTGCATTCGACACGTTATTTGGATATTTTTTCTAATTGGAAGTATGCCTCTGGAATCAATGGTTCACCAGTAAAATGTTGTGTGTGTGCTGTTACCTATGCACCTTGCATTTATAAATAGAATTCAATTCTGAGGTAACATATATATATACACTCCAATCAAATTTTTGTTTATTTCCAAACTGTGCATCACCCATAATACTAAAGGGGACGTTTTGTTTTCTTAGATGACCGAATCTATATTGACATTACTTCAACACAATCAATCTGCTTCAAATAACTTCATCACAATCATTCTACGGAACTGGTTTTGACAAAAATTAAAGCGTTCCATTTTCTGTGATCTGTCCCTCACAAAGTTTCACTCTGATTTTGCTAAAGAATTTTCACTTAAAACAAAAAAAAAAAAGAAAAACCTGATACCAGTGTAAAATGCAGAATTTACTTCCCATTTAAACAAGACTGTAGCGGCATTCATCAAAAAATTATAGCCTATAGGTTTTCGTGGGCAAAGAAAAACTATTTTCCAGATTGGGGGGGGGGGGAAACTATTGCAGGAGACAAATACTAGAATGCAATCTAGCAAAGAAAAATGTATTTGTACTGTCAAACCACCCTATAGTGAACCCGGCTTATTACCAATGAAAAACTTTTGATCTCCACTCTCTGCCTGCAAAGAATGAAATTACTCAATTTTCTCTCTCTTATTGGGACAGATAAAAAAGTAACTTAAATTTTTGAAAACTTCTATGTTTGGGGGGGGGGAGAAGGCAAAATCATATTTTCCCTATGTGGCAAAATTATAGTTATGACCCAGCAATAAGGCAACACATTTTTTGGCTCAAACACAAAAACCTATGATTACCAAAACGAACATTCCCTTTTAAGGAAACAGTTATTTTCCGGATATTATGCTGAGGTGAGCTTGGAAAGAAAAGTCATCACGTCTCCGCCGGGACACGAACCCAGGCCCTCTTGCATACCGGGCAAGCATGCTACCATCTACACCACTGGAGACACATGAATCTGCCTTCCTAATTTCACGCACTGTGTCGTGAGGCGCTGAAGTAGAGGCATTAGTGGCCTCTCTTAACTTCAGGAAATGGCCCCCGGGTGGGACGGTTTAGAGAGATATAGATGGCTTTTTTCTCAGCCAGAGATATCAAGGAAACAGTTATTTTCCGGATATTATGCTGAGGTGAGCTTGGAAACGTGAGCGGAGACGTGATGACTTTTCTTTCCAAGCTCACCTCAGCATAATATCCGGAAAATAACTGCTTCCTTGATATCTCTGGCTGAGAAAAAAGCCATCTATATCTCTCTAAATTCCCTTTTAAAACAACCACATAAGGTCTTGGTAAAAATATATTTTTTATGTGTGTAAGGGTATATCAAAAATTGTTTACATTGCTATTAACATCTGTAACAATCTTTTGAATTGAAAAATAAGACTTTTCAGCTTTAAAAAATAATACAATACATTGCTAATATCACAAATATCAAAGCTTATTTTTAATTGTGACATGAATTTTTATAATTTGTTTTACCAAAACAATTTGACCATTCTTTATCAAATGTAAATGCCTGTTTGCCATTGTTGGTTTTAACCAAGTGGTTTTTTTTTCAAAAAAATCAAATAAAAGTTGCCTAAATATCATTTTTTTCCCTTGAAAAATATCATATTGGTTCATTATTAGCCAAAACGTTTCATTTTTACCACATTTTATATCCTTGGGGTGCATTCTGATGGTATATCTTTAAATGACATAAGATTTTATAAGTGGTTTTTTCAAAAAGTCTCATAAAAGTGGCCAGAATATATATATATTTTTCATATGAAGTATCTTAGTCATTTAAAGTTATATATAACAGCCAAAATTTCTCATTCTTACAACATTTTCTAACCTTTGGCTACATTCTGATGCTCTATCTTTAGCAAATTCATGAATAAGGATTGCATCACACATCTAAATGTAGTGGTGTATTATCTCACAGGGTTTCTTTTTCCCTTCACAAAGAAGCCGCTACAGTAGTGACACTATCATGCTAGGGGCAGGTGGTTCTATAATCCAATAAAGACACCAGCTGTCCTTAAAGGACAAAGACTAGTGTACTAGTTGTTACATTACCACACACACATTTTCATTTTCTTTCCCCATAAGAAGTAGTATATCTCCCAGTCTTAATATTCAATAGTTGTTTTTTTATACTTTCACACACACACTGTTAAGCCCAGTTAATCAAGGTTCTACTGTATAGTAGTAACAGATTTATGAAAAATAATCAGCTATATACTGGGTGATTATAATTTAAGTTGTGATTCCAAAACTATACAATAAGTACTGATCAGAATGACTTGAAAATTTGCATGGATACTCCTGAAGCAATGGAAGTTTCTTTTGCAAAAGAAAAAAGTGCAAAATGTGCAATTAGATGATGCTGTACTTGGCCAGCAGTATAATCTACTTTGTGCAACCACATCATTTCGGCACTTCCACAGCATCAGTGTGTGTGGATAGAACTTCTATCAAGATGCACATTGCAACACCAGCAAAGCAGCTGCTGAAGACCCATTTTGACAGGATGCACCTTAACCCTTGCAACTTCTGGCTGTGGAGGTACCTCAAAATGTTATAAACAGTGGTCGGATTGCATACTTTGGTGAATTGCAATCTCCAGCACATTCCCTATATGTTAAAGTTCCTCTGGAATATTAACGGAAGGGGGGGGGGGGGGGGGGGAGAGAAACGTGTATGGTTTAATAAAGCTGAATTGCAAGCATATCCACATTATGACCATGGCATACTCCGATTCTGTTGTTGCACAGGAATTTTTGTGTTTTCAACCTCATAGCCAGAACACGCAGTGGACAACATATTTAACATTTCTTAAGTAAGTTGTAGTTATTTGTTCAATTACTTCGTTTTTTGTGATGTTTCCATGAATTATGAAATGCTATAATTAAGGTATTCTGCCATGACTGGCTATCGTTTGCATTCTGCAAGCAAATTTCCCGCATGTTAGATGATGTCATTAATTTTACATTAAGTATTTTTTCCCCTTTATGAAATAAAATTGAATTTTTTCAGGAATATTCATGTCAATTTTCAAGTCAATCTGACAATCGTTCTTTTTTTACAGTGTTTTGAAATCAGAACCGTAGTTATAATCACCCGGTATATCGTAAATCATTGTTGATTAATCTGCATTATTTATGCTTCATTAAATACATTATATTCACCTAATTTTTATTACTTTTTGCAAAATAGCTCCGTAATTAAGTATACTGAAAGTAACTGGAGAAAAACCTTTATATATTATATGATTAATAATAACATTAAAAGAATTTTCAAACAAACAGTAATCCATTGAGTTAAGCAAAAAATAATTAAATAGCAAAAGTTGGTTTTTGTTAAAATTTAATAAATATTTATTAATTAGCATGGGAATAGTGTTAATTACATTAATAAACATTTTATTTTAGAAGTAATTAATTCAAACTTATTTAAGTTTGAATGATTTTTCAGAAATTTCATTGTTTTTAATGTTAATACTATTTAAAACAAAAAAAAACCCGGTTTTTGGGTTTTTTTAAAAAAAACCAGTGTTTTTACCAACCCTGCTGTATGCCACTATGATGTTTTATATTAAAAACATGAATCTTCTGAGGATTTACTGCATACCTATTTTATTTTTTATACATGTACATTTTTCCATTTCCATAATACTGTTTGTACTAATAATTTTATCGAATATCTTATCTACTTTGTAATGACAGCACGGGTAGGCACGTTACCCCTTGTCAACTTATATGTAACTTTGGTTTGTTTACATTCAAGTCGATTTCATCTCTTAATTCATAAAAACGTTGCAAAAATTTCCCACGTGATAACCATCGCGACTCGCAATAAAATAGTAACGCTGAATGTACTGTACCCATATCTTTACAAAGTGCAGAAAAAATTCTTGATTTTAGGGGTCTCATTTTTATATAATTTACTTCAGTCACAACCGTTGTTAGCACATTGTTAAGACCAGGGCTCATTTCTTTGGAAGCCAAAGCTTCTCTATAGATCATGCAATGTGTCCAGACACACTGTGGGGATTTTTGTTTCATAAGTGCTTGTATACTTTGAAATTTTCCAGACATTGAACGAGCACCATCTGTGCATATTCCAACGCAATTTTTCCACTCTATGTTTGCGTCGTTTATAAAATCATTTAAGATAGCAAATAATGAGTGCGCTGTTGCTTTGAGTTCTATTTGTTTGCAGAAAAGTATTTCTTCTACTGCTGACGTGCCATCACAAAATCGAACATAAGCAATGAGATGAGCATCTTTATTGCTATCTATTGCCTCATCAAGCTGAATTGAAAACAATTTGTCACGTAACTTCTCGAAAAGCTGATGCTGTACATCTTCAGCTATATCACCAATTCGACGGGCAACAGTATCATTTGATAGAGGTATGGACTGTAATTGTTTGGCAAAATTATCCCCAAACATAGTTTCTACAATCTCGATTGCAGCTGGCAAAATAAGCTCTTCACCTATGGTGTGAGGCTTTTTACATCTGGCAATTTATATGAAACTTTGTAAGAGGCAAGTAAAGCTTTTTCATTCACAGACAAAGTTCTTATAAAAAACGATTTTTGTTTTTCATGCGATTTTAATTTCAATTCAAAGAATTCTCGGGGTTTGTTAACGTACTCACCATGAAGCGTTTCCAAATGCCGTTTAAGTTTATTAGGTTTCAGGCTGTCTGCTGCCAAAATTTTTGAGCAAATGACACATAAAGGTCTTTCTTCATCATTTACTTCAGTGCTGGTAAAACCAAAATTTAAATATTCTTGAGAACATTTTCTTGATTTCATTTTTGGAACCACGCTACTCTGTGCACTTGTCTATGCTTCGTCTACTGCTCGCTTGCGCCCACTTAAAAATTTATCCATGTTTCTGTACAAATCTACTGCAGTAATATGTATTTAATACCGTTGTAAACCGTATACACCTCCTCCAGAATAAAATCACATGAAATCCATTGTTTTTTTTTTTTAATTTTAAATAATTTAATATTAACTTGAATATGACAGCGCAAAAAAAAAACTATTTCCTATCAAACATACACAAACTCTTTCTTCTTTTCCCGTGATCTCGTCTTCACAAGCATCTCCCTTCTCTTCTTTACTCCTTTTTTTTTCTTTCCGCAGTCCCCCCCCCCCAACCGAAACTAAAACTAATATCGTTAACTCCCACGAATAAAGGGGTCCTTTACTGCAGCTTTTTTTGTCTCGATCAGCTAATACTCAGATTATAACATACACATTCGCGATAGATTCGGTAGCGATAGGGAACGGTGGGTGGGGGGGAATACAGAGCTCCCTGTTGGGAGGGATGATTTTTCTAATTGTCTAATTGTTGTGAATGGGTTGACATACATCCCATATTGTTCAGTATTTTCGTGACTTTCTCAGAGGAAAGATCGTTTTATTTTCGTTTAAAATAAGTTGATAAAAGTAATTTTCAGCAAATTATTTGAATGTAATATTCCATATAAAAGTTCCAAAAATTTCTTGGGGGGTGCCCCACTGCACTGCACTTGTGGGTGGGGGCTCGCGATGAAAATTATGATTGAAAATTAGGTCGCAAATAATGAAAGATTGAGAAACGCTGAATTAAGAAAAAGTTCCATTCCTCCCTTCCCAAGGCAGGTTCTGCATTGCCCCTCCGCCGAACAGAATATAATTCCATGTCAGTCTTTCTATGCAGAATAGAGAAATCACATCTACATATACTGTTCATAAAACAAGTTTCATTTCGTGGATGCTATCAGTGATTGATAATCTTGGGTATATGAACTCTTAAAAGCTTTAAGCTATATTAAGTTTTATATTTTCTTTCTGAAGACATATTTAATCGGAGGGAACAATTAAAAAAGTTCAAGATACAAAGCTGCTGACGAAAAAAGTTGTTTAAACTGTACGGCTGTTAATGGAATACAATAACGATTATACAGGAATTTCGGCAACCAAGGTCACACTCCTGATAAATGATTGCCAATAAACGCTACGTAAACAAAGTCACGTCTTTGCCAGTTACTCAAATGCAGTCACCAATGATATAGTTTTAAAGCTTAGACTGGAGTTAACATCTTTATTGAACCACACCGGACTAATACAATACACTACTACTAATACTGTGAAAATAGAACAAACATGAACAACAATGTGGCGCCATCTGCCGAGGACTTCACAAACTCAAAACATTTAACATCATTTACTTCAACACTTTCCCCTGTTAATTGTTTGATTTGTATCTTATAAGTCCCATTTGACAACATAAAGTCAATAGTCTTGACTTCATTAGGGGTTTAGTCAGGATATCTGCCACCTGTTCTTCTGTTGACACTTGTTCAACATCAAGTTTTCCTTGGAGCACTTTCTCACGGATAAAGAAGTGTTTCAGTTCAATATTTTTAGTACGCCGATGGTATTCAGGATTATGTGATAACTTTATAGCTGCCCTGTTGTCCACTTGAAGGATGGGAATGTTCTTCAAGTTCACAATATCTTTGAGAAACCTCTGGAGCCAAATAACTTCCTTGGCTGCTTCTGATGCTGCAACAACTTCAGCTTCAGTTGTTGATGTGGCAACAATAGCTTGTCTTTGGCTTAGCCAAGCGATAGCTCCTCCAGCATATATCACATATCCAGGTGTTGACCGACCAGTTTTTGTACATCCACCAAAATCTGAATCACTGTAACACTGAAGCACACCTTTTGTGTCAGTTGCACGATAAGTGATTCCATATTGAACTGTGCCAGTGACGTAACGAAACACTCTCTTTACTCTCACTATATCATCTGCAGATGGATTTTCCAGTGACCGAGACAAATAACCTACACTGTAGGCCAAATCTGGTCTAGTTCCTACCATTAGATACATCAAAGCACCTACAGCTTGTCTGTATGGAAAGATTGCTTTGGTATCTTCAGTCCTTTGCACTTCTGAATTCTTCAACATAGGAGTTTTAACAGGTTTGCATTCATCAAAACCAAAACGCTGAAGGATTTTTCTAGCATATGCTTTCTGACTAACTGTTATTGACTTGTTATTGTCACCATGGCGTTCAATTTCAAGTCCTAGAAAACATGAGACTTCACCAACAGAGACCTTGAATTTTGCTTTCAGTTCCTTGATGAACGTTTCAGAGTCCTGTTGATCAGATGCAGCAATTAACCCGTCATCTACATATAATGCTATCAATAATTTTCTACCTTTCTTCTCCCGAATGTATAAGCATGGATCTGCTTTGCTTGGTTGAAAACTGAGTTCTTCTAAAAACTGCCCAAAGCACTTATTCCAACAACGTGGAGAATGTTTTAAGCCATAGAGGCTATGTTTGAGTCTGCACACTCTTCCTGTGCCATCATTAAAACCTCCTGGTTGCATCATGTAGATTGTCTCCTCCAATTCTCCATAAAGGAATGCTGTTGATACGTCAAACTGTGTTAAATGCATTTCTTCTTCAGCTGCAATGCTCAACACTGCTCGTATAGTGCCTAATTTTGCTACTGGAGTGTATGTCTCACTATAGTCAATGTCTTGGCATTGGTTTGTTTTTAATTTGAAAACCCATTTGCAGGGTATCGCCCTGTCTCCAGGTGGTAGGTCAGTCAGTTCCCATGTCCGGTTTTCTTTAAGAGAACTCATCTCACTGTCCATAGCCTTCTTCCAATTTATGCTGCACTTGCTGTTGATTGCTTCTTCATATGTTTGGGGATTATCTTCATCACTCAGGAATGACTCTGCTTCCATGATGTAATGCTCAAAACGTCTAGGCTTATGCAGAAGGGAACGGTTTCTTAATTGCCTATCTGATGTGACATTTTCCGATTCATCATCATCATCAGTTTCAGCATCACTCAAAATGCTTTCTTGACTCTCGTTTGCTTGTTCAGGATCTTCAATCTCAACTTCATGCTTTTCACTCTGGTCTTGATTTGGTTCTTCATATACTGGTCTATCTGATAATGGTAATTTGGCATGCCTGTCGCAATTGCTTGGCCTTTCTTGAAAGACTACATCTCTTGATAGAATTACACGATGATCTTCCTTAACCCAGATCCTATAGCGTTCATCCCCATCATATCCCACCAGGTAACCTTTGATGGCTTTCTTACCCATTTTTCTCCTCCTCTGGCTTGGAATATGGGCATAGCATGTTGACCCTATCACTCGTAGGTGTTTCAACCTGGGTTTCTTATTAAGCCAAAGTTCATACAGACTTTTGTCTTCCACTGATGACTTGCGTGTTCTGTTTAATACACATATGGCAGAGCCTACTAACTCAGCCCAGATAGCTGCAGGGAAGTTAGCCTCAGGATTTGAATATTTGAACGTTCTGGTCATTTCAACAATGGTGCGCATTTCACGTTCACTACCTCCATTCTGCTGAGGTGTGTATGGAGCTGTCAGTCTTTGGACAATTCCTCTTGACTTCAGGATTGCACACACATCTTCATTGTCAAACTCGCCACCATTATCACTGAGGAATTCTTTTACTGAATGTCCTGTTGTATTGGCATGTGCAAGCATATGTTCCAACACATCTTTGACTTCTGACTTTTCTTTCAGTAGGTAGCCATATCGAAACTTGGTGAAGCTGTCTTTGAACACCACCAGATACAGTTTCTTTTGGAAAGATTCCTCGAATGGGCCACAAGCATCAGCGGAAATGAGCTCGCCTGGCTCAGAAGTTTTCTTTCTGGTTCCAAATGATAAACGGTGTGCTTTGCCATAAACACATGGCTCACACAGTTCTTTATCGAGGCTCACAGTGATGTCTAACTCCTTCTCTAGTGTCCTTTTGATGTGCCGTTTGTCTTGGTGCCCCCCCATCTCTCATGGTATAATTGTAACAAGGACTGTAATAATTGTAACTCTCTTATTAGGTCAGATAAAAAAAACACCTTAAATTTTTGAGTACTTCAATGTTTAAAAAACAAGCCTGCCATTCGAAATCGGCAATAAATTGTGGGTCCCGGTCTAATTAGCCCTAGTGTGCAGAAAATGACCGTGGTGCGACAAAAATGATCAAATTCAATGTTTAAGGGGGGGAGGGGAAGGCAAAATCATATTCTCTCTGGGTGGCAAAAATTATAGTCACGGCCCAGCAATAAGGCAACACATTTTTTGGCTCAAACACAAAAACCTATGATTATCAAAATGAACATTCCCTTTAAAAACGACCACATAAGGTCTTGGTAAAAATATATTTTTTATGTGTGTAAGGGTATATCAATTTTTGAGTACCTCAAAGTTAATACATTAATTACATTAATAATAAAATTAATAAAGTTTGCCTGTATAATATAAAAAAAAAAATTGTGTAAAGTTACTTGAACAGAATGCAAATATTTTAGCTGATCTTGCAGCTGCTTTTTCATCTGTTTCTCAGCATCTATAGTTTCTTGCTGTAGTTTTGTGTAGTATTTAAGCATCTCCACTTGCAGAGACAAGATTTTCTTTTCTTCCTCTGCCTGAAATAAGAGTTTTTATATTTAATAATGTCATCTCCAATGCTATCAATTAACTGGATACACTTTATATCCAAATAAAACATAAGAAGACCAAACAATCTTCGAGTATGTAAATAATATAAATATATAACTTTTTTTAAATGCTACTATTTGGAACTCTTTAGAACTCATACTATTTGAAATTATTTATCACCATAATACAAAGTCTACAATAAATAATATATTTCTTTCATTTCATCACATACAAAATAGACATGTTCCTTGCAATATAATGTTCTTGAAAGAATAAGATATGGATAAATTCTTAGATAGGATTTTGATATTAGTGAAGAAAATGCAATGCTTTGTTAGAGACAAGAGCTATTTCAATGAAATCAATGATATAAGGAAGCATTTATTGGGTTCAAATCATGATTAGAAAGAGAAACAGCACACCATCATAAAAATAAATTCACACCACACAATAACATACCTCTTTCACATAAATGAATGCACCCTGTTTTTGAATGTTTTCAATAGTTTTATAGTTTCAATTTGGTGTGTGGCATAATATAATTCTTATTTAGATGCAGACTTACCAACATTTATATTAACAAATTATCGTGTAACAAACGCAAGTAAACAGTTTACATTTTCAGTTTGAACTATTTCTGTATATCGGAGATAATTGACACCAGCACCAAAAGGGAAATTTTGAGAGAGCCGTTTGAAGTGTTTTTAAAGTGAGTATCTGTTATTTATTGAAATAGGACATGCTGTATACCTATGTGTACAGTGCAACGAAAATACAGCAAATTAATAGCGTTATCTCAAAATATTGGCAAAAATGGACAGTGCTTTTATATATATACACAGTATTTTAACTAGTGTTATATGAATCTTTCCCCCCCCCCACTTATTTCATGGAACGAGCATCAGGTTGTCTACGTTTTGAAAAACTCAATTTTAGAGACTGGTGCTGCTTACGCAGAGAGATGCAACACTTATGTTCATAATCATTCAAAAACATTTCAATTTCCAAGAGATTAATATCATGTAATTCAATAGGCCAAACTCTCAATTGACAGTACCATTTTTAAAATTGGCAAGCATTACTGAGCATTTAGCAAGTATTTCCAAAATTAAAAATAAGCATTTAATAAATTTTATATCAGAAATGTGCGGTGGGTCCAGGACCTTATGTTAAGTTCATGAACAAAATGTCATATATTGAGGATTTTTTTTTTTCCGATACAGCGACGCATATGTTCATGGGGTAATTATTCTAAGAAATGTGGTACTGTATTAAACTACAGGGTGATCAGCGAATAAGCCATTATTTCAAAATTAAATATCTCTACAACAAAGATCAATAGAATTATGCGGTAAACGGCACATTTATTAGCAAAACTAAGAATGTTATACAGAAATTTCGAAAATTTAGTTTTTTTTAAAATTTTTTTTAAATTTACAAAAAACAACAAAACTGGAGATTTTGGGGTTCCGAAAATCCTCATTTGTGTGAAGAGAAACCACTGCATTTGCCTAAAGTTACTGCATGGGCTGCGGTATGCGGCATGTATGCTGACAAATTGTTCCAAAATTGTAACGTAACGTTCAGTAGTAAGCGTTTCTCGCACGAAGAAGGGGCCGATAATGCCTCTGGCGCATACCGCAGCCCATGCAGTAACTTTAGACGAATGCAGTGGTTTCTCTTCACACAAATGAGGATTTTCGGAACCCCAAAATCTCCAGGTTTTTTTTAAATTTTAAAAAATTAAAAAAAAAACTGAATTTTCGAAATTTCTGTACAACATTCTTACAGTTTTGCTAATAAACATACCGTTTACCGCATAATTCTATTGATCTTTGTTATAGAGATATTTAATTTTGAAATAAGGGCTTATTCGCTGATCACCCTGTACATGTACCGCAATAAAAAAATATACACAATGAAATATCACAACAAAAGACCACAATAAAATATATAATTATTCATTTTGTTTTTAATTCTAATAAAAAATATTAATTACCACTCAAAAATCCCATATCAATTTGTATTTAGAATCAGTTTAATACAATAAATTTGATTATTCAGACCTGTAGAAATGAAATTTTGGAAAAATGTCTGGAAACTGATGAACATACCAAGTTTAGAAAAATACCATGCATTTCGTGATGAATTTTTCATCACTGATTTTAAACGTGGCTCATTTTTGAATGTCATGTAAAAAAAAATTTCACAAAAATTGATTTCGGTATAACAGGAAAAAATCTAGAAAAATGTATTTGTAACCTTTTAAATACTAAATTAACTTTTCAAAGAATTTTTTTACATAATCTCTGTATCATATATTTTTTTATTATGTTGCTTCCAATATAAAAATAACATAGGGAAAACACATTTTTTCTCAAATGTTCTCCGATTTTTAAATTCAGATATCTCTACGAATATTGCACTTAGAAACGTGAAAATTTCTTCGTTGACAAAAAATTTTTAATTTGAATTTTGGGCATAGGTCGTCCATATAAAAAGTTAATTTAACAAATATACAATCCCTTGAAACATGAATGACGTAGTTGAAATTCCCAACTTCACATGTTTACATTCCGCAAGAATGACTAATACCTGCGACTGTTTTCTTGATATTCCCATTTAAAAAACTGTCAGGTGATTGTGGGATACTTTGTACATTCAAGTAATGCAAGCATTGAAATCACAAATGCACAAACCACTGGTGGCCCCATTTAGAATTTTAATTGGTACACAAAACGATTTTGAAAAAGTATTTCATTATTTTAAAATGAGGACGCGAGGTTACAGATAACATGTATAGATATTATGTAATGAATTATTGATTTTATTGCTAGTCTATAACCAAGTACACAGAAAGTATCTCAGTACCATTGATTGGTGCAGACACACTTTCATATTCGAATATATGCACCATATATTCAAATTGAATTTAGCAGTGTTTTTCATCAATGTGTAGACGCCTGTGGGCCAGAGGTCGAGCACCCCCCTCCCGGGTTATATGGCAATCATTATGGATCGGAATACAATACAAATACAGGACAGAAAAAGTAAAATTTAAGTGCAACTATATACAGTACCACTTTGTCTTTTGTTAGTATATGATTTATTAGTAATGGCATGGAAGGAGGGTAAAAAGTTCGACTGAAATAGAAGAGGGCAGCAAAATTTGTCTAGCCCACAAGCAGCAAAAACAAATACAGCCCTGATCCTGAAACAGACTAGTTATTTCCCCCTCCCTCGTAGACAGTGCAGTCTTAACGCATGGCCCGAGACCTCACAATAATGAGAATTTGTTGAAATTTGAGAATTTATGTGGGTCCTCAGAAAAATCTCTTGGCCTGGGGCCCATGATGCTCTTAAGATGGCCCTGTTCATAGAATACACTCAGAGAACATTTTGATGCGTTTAAGGAAGAAGCGAGGTAATTCAATCCTAACGCAATGTACGATACCATAAAAAAAAAGAAAAAGCATCTAGAAGGAAGTTCCTTGGTGATCGGGATACTGCTTTTGCAGATCCTACTCCTCAGGACAATTTTAGAATAGCATGCCATTTTGCATTATGTGATCCATTGATATTGCAACTGACATCTAGAAAGAGCTGCTTAGGCTGGAATTACAATATAAAAATTTGGTAAAAGATCTTTCACAAAACTTTAAAAAAAACCAATAAGCCTGTAGATTATTGGTTGCATTTCTGAAATTTTATAAAAGGACTTTTTTAAAACTTTCATTGCATAATCTCGGCCATATCAAAGTATTTTGGAAAATTTTTGTTTCTTAAATAGCAGGAACAGATGAAATCTTTTGCAAAGAAAATGTTATAGCAACATTATAATATTGCTTTCAAGGCCGGCACAAGGCATGAAACAGCACGATTACATGGGCACCAATTTTTTTTTGACAGATTTAATATGCGAGTGTTTTCACTATGACCCCACATGCTAGTGCTGGGCCCCCAGGCCAGGATTTTTCACAGGCCCTTCACTCCCCCCCCCCCCAGCTGAGATAATGGTTTATTTTTACAATTAAAAAGGAAAAAACCTCTTTCGGGAAGGGGAAAAAATGTTGAGTGAATGCTCCCCCTGATGAAAAAATCCTATGTATGCTACAGAGGATTTTAAACAGGCTGATTAAAAGACATGCCATATTATCATACACCATTTATCAACGAAAACATAAGAACAATCTTGATTAATAATTAATGTATAGAATATAGACAAAGACATAACACTGCAACCGGCAATGTGACCAGGATTGATACAGGACGTAAACACACACATGTACGGTCTTGACCACTGTCTTTATATCTTGTTGCCAGATACAACAGTTCTCCCACGCTTAATTGAACAGTTAATCTGTTACATACTCTTGCAGGTATGATGGAGATCTGCATTGCCGTGTTGACCTACGAATCTGGGTATCAGGTTGGTCTAACTGGTACATGTTGGCTGTTTCTTGGTTGTGGTTGAATATCTGAATTCTGGGAGTCATCAGGTTGTTGCTGATACATTCCTGGATAATAAGTCTTGCCATCTGGGTTGTTGTTGAATCTGTTCATCAGAATACTCATCATTAAATTTGGTAGTTGGTAAGAATGAGACTGACTTTTTCGGAACCTCTGTCCTTCTCAGTTAATCAATGTGTCTTTTGAAAGAATAACCATCATCCAACTTCACTTGATAGTGAAGCTTTCCAAATTTCTGAACGACAGTACCTATTTTCCATGCAGTTCGATTGTTGATATAACATCGGGCTTGTATTCTGTCTCCCACGCTTAAATGTCTGGACTTGATTGTGTGTTCAGTGTTCTTAATGTGTTTCCTGGGTCGAAAAGTATCGAATTTAATACGGATATTTCGTTGCAAATACATTTCAGCCGGAGTTTTACCATTTGCCAATGGAGTGGCTCGATATGGAAAAACTATTTCTCTCACTTTCGCATGCATTGAATTTGGCTCATTAGACATTGTTTTCAATCAATTTTTCAATGTCTGTACATTTCGCTCGGCCAAGCCTTTAGTAGCAGGATGTCCAGGTGCAAAAAGCTTCTGAAAGATTCCATTTTTAGCACAATAAGATTTGAACTGGTCACTGACAAAAATTGTTGCGTTGTCTGAAACAATTGTGCGTGGATACCCGTGTACAGCGAAAATGCCAGATAACATTTCAAGGGTTGAGGATGTAGAAGGCGCATTTTGACACATTTTGATCTTGGTCCATTTGGATTTTGCATTGATAATGACCAAGAAAAAATTGTTCTGGAAAGGCCCAGCGTAATCGATGTGGACGCGGTCCCAATTTTCCTTTGGTTCATCCCGAGGATGGACTTGCACTTTTGAAGGATTTGTCTTGATTTGTACACACTGTTCGCATGATCTGGATAAATGTTCAATATCTTTGTCTATTCCTTTCCAATAAATGTATCTTCGAGAAAGTTTCATTTTTGTGATGCCAATGTGTGTTCGATGCAGTTCATTTAAAACAGATTTCTGTAGTATCTTCGGAGAATTACTACTCTCTGTCCTTTGAATAGGATTCCACCTTCTAAGGTATATTCATAAGAAAGTTCAGGATCTTGTTGAGTTTTCTGTTTGATTTTCGATAAATTTTCATCAGAGTCAGTTGCTTTTTTGATCGAGTCGGCACTCAATACTTCTGTCGATATTTCATTAATTGACGCCATACACACTTGATTGATCTCGTTGTTGATAGCCATGTCACTAGACGTCTCTTTCTGCACAACCAGAGCCCTGGAAAGGCAATCAGCATCTGCATTTTCAATCCCTTTCTTGAACGTAATTTCGTAATCAAACGCTGAAAGAAAACTAGCATATTGGAGTAACCGGCCAGACGTCATAGGAGGTAGCTTTGAACTCGGATGAAAAATCCTTGTTAGAGGACGATTGTCACTAACTTGAAACGTTTTCCGAACAAGTAGTTGAAGAAATGATTAACTGCAAACACGATGGCTAGTGCTTCACGATCAAGCTGTGAATAATTTTGTTCGGCTTTCGTCAAAGATCTTGAGGCATATGCAATAGGTCTTTCTTGACCATCAATAATGTGTGCTAAGATTCCGGCGATAACAACAGGACTAGCATCACACGTCAGGACTGGTAAGTTTGGATCATATAGAGTTAGAGTTCGGTCACTTGATATTTCCATATATGCTAAATCTGATAGAGCCTGGTCCACATGTTCTTTTTGAAAAAAAGTAACAACAACAAGATTCAAGGCACAATGAAAGTGTTCATATCCAAACTTGCGGCCTTGTCCACGACACAGCCTACCCCAATTTTTTTCAACAGAAACCAGTGTGATTTTGAATTGAAACCATTAAATTCTTTAAAAAAAGGGCTATGGCTGGACAAGGGCAAGGGACATTTTCAAAAAATTTCAGTAAAACGACTTTCAAATTTATACGACGTTTTGACCCATATATACGAGGTTTCGTTATATTGAAACTGAGGCCCCCCCCCCCAACATTTTAAATAACTTTATGCCCATGGGAGCGTCCAGTTAAAAATGTCTTCTGAACTATTATATTCGAATCCAGTGAGCAGTGAATCTTCATATATCTTAGAAATCTTCAATTATCGTGGAATACGGAAAGACGGAACTGTAATGCATAGTTTCCAATAACTGTCGCCCACTTGGAAAAGCAGCATCTCAATTTCCAATTGAGTTTTGAGCAGGAACCATGCCAGCTGACAGTTGTTCTCTAATTGGAGTGTTGTCCAATCTGTACATTTTCATCACGAAAGAAAATAATGAACTATTTCGCGTGTGACTGTGTGACGCTAAGAGACACTAAACGTCGAAATTGTGACATTCTAGTGCTTTATTCTGGATGATTCTCATATTTGGAATCATATGAAGATAAATACTTTTGGGAGTAGAAAATTCAGCAAGGATTTCCGAATAACACATCAGGTGTTGTTCAAGTGCCTATATACACTAAAGAGCCAAAAACTGGTACACCTGCCTAATATCGTGTAGGGCCCCGCGAGCCCGCAGAAGTGCCGCAACAGGATGTGGCATGGACTTGACTAATGTCTGAAGTAGTGCTGGAGGTAATTGACACTATGAATCCTGCAGGGCTGTCCATAAATCTGTACGAGTAAGAGAGGGTGGAGATCTCTTCTGAACAGCACGTTGCAAGGCATCCCAGATATGCTGTCATTTTCAGTCCTCCTACTGCTATTGTTTCCCCAACACCGTTTTGAAAAACACATTCTATGGATCCTTTAGCAACTTCAAGCAGACAATTTTGAGAACCACCGCTGCACAGGCAACTATGAAAATGTAAACATCCAGTAGATAATCTGAAAAGTTGAAAGGATTAAAAGCATCGTTTACACTTCATATTCAAACTTTGTTTCCATTCAAAATTCCTTTTGCCAAATTATTTTTTAGTCTATGATTTTCTTTTTTTCTCACAGGAACATTGCAATTTTAATGAAAAAATTGTTCTACATAAAATGTATGTACACTGAAGAGCCAAAAAAACTGGTAAACTTGCCTAATATCATGTAGGGCCCCAGTGAGCCCGCAGAAGTGCCGCAACACGCCGTGGCATTGACTCGACTAATGTCTGAAGTAGTGCTGGAGGTAATTGACACCATGAATCCTGCAGGGCTGTCCATAAATCCGTAGGAGTAAGAGGAGGTGGAGATCTCTTCTGACCAGCACGTTGCAAGGCATCCCAGATATGTTCAATAATGTTCATGTCTGGGGATTTAGGTGGCCAGCGAAAGTGTCTAAAGCCAGAAGAGTGTTCCTGGAGCCACTTTGTAGCAATTCTGGACGTGTGGGGTGTCGCATTGTCCTGCTGAAATTGTCCAATTCCGTTGGAATGCACAATGGGCATGAATGGGTGCAGGTGATCAGACAGGATGCTTACGTACCTGTCACCTGCCAGAGTCGTATCTAGACGTATCAGGGGTCCCGTATCACGCCAACTGCACATGCCCCATACCATCACAGAGCCTCCACCAGCTTGAACAGTCCCCTGTTGACATGTAGGGTCCATGGATTCATGAGGTTGTCTCCATACCCGTACACGTCCATCAGCTCGAAGCAATTGGAACCGAGACTCATCAGACCAGGCAACGTGTTTCCAGTCCTCAACAGTCCATCCAATGTCGGTGTTGTTGGGCCTAGGCGAGGCGTAAAGCTTTGTGTTGTGCAGTCATCAAGGGTGCACGAGTGGGCCTTCGGCTCCGAAAACCCATATCGATGATGTTTCGTTGAATGGTTCGCACGCTGACACTTGTTGATGGCCCAGCATTGAAATCTGCAGCAATTTGCGGAAGGGTTGCACGTCTGTCACGGTTAATGATTCTCGTCAGTCGTCCCGTTCTTGCATGATCTTTTTCTGGCCGCAGCGATGTCGCAGATTTAATTTTTTACTGGATTCCCGATATTCACGGTACACTCATGAAATGGTCGTTTGTGAAAATCCAAATTTCATCGCTACCTCGGAAATGCTATGTCCCATCTCTCGTGCGCCGACTATAACACCACGTTCAAACTCACTTAAATCTCGATAACCTGCCATTGTAGCAGCAGTAATCGATCTAACAACTATGCCAGACACTTGCTGTGTTATATACGCGTTGCCGACCGCAGCGCACTCCGATTGGTTCCATATCTCTTTATTTACATACGCATGCCTGTACCAGTTTTTTTGGCTCTTCAGTTTACGATATACTGTATAGGCTACATCTCTCTGATAGCAAATAGTAAGTAATATACTACGAAGTAGCATAGGTTGAAATCTGTGTGTTTGTCTTACTGTGTTATATATTATGTTTTAATTTATTTCTTGTAGGTTTGGTTCATTTATTTTGTTTTATTGGTTCAGGTACTGCATAGTGTATTTCAATTGAAGTATGATATTTGTTTAAATTTTAGTGGGAGTGTACAACATGCGTTATTAACATATGCAATAGAAAGAAGATTAGTTGACCTAAAGAGAATATTAGATTGTTAGGATATGTTCATTTCTAGCAACATGAATGGTAGTTTGCTAATATGCTGACACATATGTAAGGGAAGGAGAGTATCACACACATCGCTCACCATGGAATGGGGAGAAAAAAATTGATTTTTTTTTTAGAAAAAGGGGAGGAATGTTAACTAGCTAGTGCTATTTAACAATTTAACAATTAACAATTTTAACTAGCTAGTGCTAGTTAAAATAAAAATAGAGAATACAGGGAATATTTAAAATGATTTTCAGACATATTTAAAACTGATAGTTTGGAGTATTTAAATTTGTTATTTTGGATTTAACTATTGAGGTGTAGGTCTCCAGGCGCCGATAAGCAGGCGACAGTAACCGATATACTAGTACAGCAAACAAATAATTGAATAATAGGAACGTAAGTAAGAATGGTTGTCTATGGATGGTAGACATATTTCTTGAGGGTTTAAAGTAAGTGGCGTCATGTCGATGGAAGAAGCTTTGTTCAAGCCAGTGGGAACATAGTCCCAATTAAAATACAATCACAGACCGATGTAAGTAGATGGGGCAATTGCCATTCATTAAGGAATCTTTTAGTTAATCCAGGGGTGCCCTAGGCAAGAAGGATCGTCCGAGGAGTGTTGTCTTGGAGAAAAAGCGGGGAATCGTAGAAAATAAAGGGGACCAACGGATGAAAGGCAAATTTCAAGATTGAGAATAAATGATGGCCATTTAAGTAGAAATAGAATCCCTTTATTTAGGGGGTGCAATCAAAGTATAGCAGAGGATCTAAAATGCTGAGTATGTTAGTCATGGGAAGCTTGAATGTAGGTTAAAGGTTAGGTCATAGCCGTTGGGGTTCTCTGGGTCTTGAAGGGAGAGTCGCTTGGACAAAGAAATTAGGGATGGATCAGCAATGGACAATCTTATGAATAAACCTTCAAGAAACGAATAGAAACTTAAAGATGATGGGTAAATATCAAATTAAATGGGTGGAGTTTTCCAAGGGACTGAGACGTCCATAATGAAATCTTAAATGGCAAGAGAAAATCTGGATACAAGGAATTAGAGAGAAAGGCGGTAACGGACGAGACTGAAAAAGAGATGATGAGTGAAGACAAGAGTTGTAATCTCGGGAATTAGTTTGCTGGCTGCTACGATATTCTAAAGTGCTAAAGACTGCAGAGGGTCTCTCAATGAACCTGGTGAGTGATGCATGGATTGTATTCTCTCTCCCATATGTGATTTATAGTGTAGGTTCTCTTAATTGTTTTGGGAGCAAACTGAGGTGTAATGAAATCATGGGTCATAATATTCAGGGTCAAGAACTTAAATGTTTTGGGGCCAACAGAAGAATTTGTTAAGTATTTGTGAATGGAGTTGTATTAATTTCTTTTAATAAGGATGGTAATATGGGAATACAAATGGCATTAATTCAATTAACTACAGCGTAATTAAACTAATTAAGTTTCAAGAATCTCGTGCATAACTACTTTGTGTAAAATCTTTGCCTGGGTTATACTTTATATATACACAGCGCAATGGAAACCAGGGAACGGTATTCGCTTACGTACTTACGAGAACGGTTTCAAACCCAAATGAGCTGACATAGCTGCCAACTTTTGAAAATGAAAATTTGGGAGATTTTCGCGCAAACCCGCATTTTATGCTAAAACCACTCCCTAATAAATACAATAGGGATTTTCTACAAATAAAGGTTGAATTATAGGGAATAAAATCCTACTCAAAAGGATTTTAATCCCTACGATTTACTTCCTTTTAATCTACTGAAGTCAAATTAAAATAGGGCTTTTACATACATGGAAGTTAAACCCTTGGGAATAAAATCCCTACGCAAAAAACAAATGAAATTGGAGGCCAAAACTTCAAAATGGTGATCTAAAAAAATAGTGTTCAATCAGAAAAGCTGTGAACAAACATTCTGTGTGAATGACCCCAAAATAATCGGGAGATGAAGGGAAAAAAAGACAATGTTTTTTTCATTTCACATGAGTGATGATAACAGTCTTTCCATGACCGATGTTTCTGTTCATAACACAACTTGTACAAAAAGAAAAAGTGAGCCTTTTTCTGGAACTTTTGATGAAAGGAAATTCATCAGAATAAGTATCTTTAAAATTGATTAAACTTTTTTTGCTTATCAGTATTCATGTTTTGTTATCGCATGTACATAACTTCAACAAAAGAGTAAGTTTTGACCACATGCACGTCACTATAATCTTCAATTATTATCCAGGACTAGTGGCTGCTAAGCTATTTCCCTGCACGATAAGACAAACAACTTTTCTTGTTACCATCAGAGGGTTTGTAAAACTTCATTACAAAAGGAATTTCCCACTATTCCCCACATTTATGGCACGTGACATTTCAAAAAGGGGGGGGGGAGAACCTGCAAAAGACTTTTTCCCCCACAAGAAATTCCTTAGGGAGTGTTTTCAGAAGCAGGAATTCTTTTTAAATGAAGTAGGGAATTTTTAGGGACAATTAGGGATTTTTGTGATTTTTGTAAAAATTCAGGAGATTTAAGAATTTTTCGGGAGGTTGAGAGATGAAGCTGAAATTCAGGAGACTTGGCAGCTATGGGATACTGCGAGAACAATGTTAAGCATGGCTGATAAGAAGGAATTAAAGGTTGCTCAGTATGACATCAAAAAAGAATTTCTTCGTGGAGAACTAAAAGAAGAAATCTACATGAAACAGCCAGAAGGTTTTGAGAATGGTTCAAATCAGGTCTGCAACTTGATGAAGACCATCTATGGACTGAAACAGTCCCTGGTTCTGGCATGATAAGTTCAGCAAATTTCTAGGAAATTGTGGCTTAAAAATCAAGTTCAGATCCATGTTTGTTTGCTAATGAAGAGAAAACCTTTTTTCTTATCCCTTATGTGGATGGTCTGATATTTTCCAAGGACTTGGAAATGTTAAATATATTTCTTGACCAATTCAGATCTAAATTTGCAGTTGTAATCGATAATGCCAAGTACTTTTTGGGTATGCAAATTAATTACTTGGATGATGGATCGATTTTCATCCATCAGGAATCTTATTGCAGACGAACCTTAGCCCGTTTCAATATGACAGATGCAAATCCAGTAGGCACACCTATTGAAAAGTGTTGCTTAACAGCAGAGATGTCTACAGCTCCAGCCCTTGACGTTCCTTATAGAGAAGCTATTGGAAGCCTTGTGTTTCTATCTATGGTCACTCAACCTGATATAGCTTACAAACTTTACATGCTCTCTCAGGTCTTAGGCAAACCTCAAGAGTGTCATTGAAATTGAATGCTGCTAAAAGTTAAGCAATGGTTTTGTTCAAGACTTTGTCAAAGACATGTTAAAATTTTTAAAAGAAATGTGCGATAAGCTGCTAAAAGAAATCGGTGACAGGCTGATATCAGAGGAGCATGAATTAATCCCTGAATAAGAGTTGCTTGACAACCGCTTTAAAAAGTCCACGTTTAAGAATACAAAGAAATTCTATGCAGTTTAAGAAGGGTTAGTCACAAAAATCCAAACAATCACGATGGATCAAAACGATCCCCCCTTTTAAAAATCTCAAATTTCCTTTGTCCCGGATACTCCAAGCTCGTCCAAGATTTGAGCGAAATTTGATGAAGAAACAGTAAGTAGTAGTAGCTCTAATAGTAGTAGCTCTAATAGCAATACAAAACCCTAAAGCAGCTAGTATCGTGGAAATATATACTTATCTCAATCACTTTTACCTAGGATGTTTCACCCTTTACTTTGTTGGGATCGAAGAAAGTTAATATACCCCCATTTGTACAAAATAGCAATGCGAAGGCATTGCATACAAGCCAGTTCAGTTCCTTGCGAAAGCATTCTTTTATAAAATGGGTCAAATAATGCCCGAAAAAAGAAATAGATTACAAAATTTAAAGTGCGTGCAAGTGTAAAATAGTGTAAATTTTATTAATTATTGATGTAACTAAAATTATTATAACATTTTTAATAAATGTTTGCTCACACCTACTGTAATTTTTTTTACCTGCACTTGACAGAAAGACAAAATATATGGATCATCCCATAATAGATTTCAATGAACTATCAAATAATTGGTTTTTCCCAGACATTACCAGGTAAGCAGTTAAATACCCTTGTGCCCTTGATGGCAATAGCAGACCAACTTTTGGAATCCAGAAATCGAGAGATTCTCCCGAGGGGGGGTACCCCCCCCCCTCCCCGGGCGCTCTTAGACTATCAAAAAAAAATTCACAAAAACATTTGTTTCAATTTTTTTTCCCATCAATTAAGAAAAAGTTCCATTCCCCCTTCCTGAGGCAGGTTCTGTATTGCACCCCCTTCCCCCCCCCCCAACCCGAGCAAAATATAATTCCACACAGAATAGAGAAATTACATCTACATACTGTTCATAAAACATAAGTTTCTTTTCGTGGATGCTATCAGCGATTCATAATATTGAGTATAAAATGTACTCTTAAAAGCTTTATATTTAGCTTTATACAGCTTAAAGTTTTATATTTTCTCTCTGAAGGCATATTTAATCAGCGGAAGCAATTAAAAAACTTTAAAATACAAAGCTGCTGCCAAAAAACTTTGTGTTTACCGCACAGCTGTTAATGGGATACAATAAAGATTATACAGAAATTTCAGCAACCAGGGTCATGCCTCTGATACATGATATCACGCCTTCCTGCTCGATGGAAATAACTATGGCTGGCCTATATGGGTTTTTTCCCTAATGACGACAGCAATCATTGACGTCACGACAACGTGAAAGCTCGAGTAAAATCATATTTTCTGCCAAAATCCGGAGAAATTTTAACAAATCCGGAGTCTTCCGCCTAAATCCGGAGAGTTGGCAGGTCTGCAATAGGAATAAACCCATCTTTAGTGGTGCCCACTACCCAGATGAAAAGCTTGGGTGAAAATAAACCCTCGGGAAATCCTCAAAAAAGATTCTACCTGCCGTAAAAAAAATAATCTGTTCTTAGAAATAGAAAGTCGCCCCCCCCCCCCCCACTGAGTTTATTCCCAAAGAGTAAAGACCATTCAAATTTTGTAGGCAATTAAATTGATTTATTGGTAGCTTCACATTCAAAATCAACTATGTAGTTAACTTGAGCTGGTTCAATAAAAAGATCTCAAAAGGAACAGTTCCGTAAAAAGAATGACTGCACATCTCTATTCATCACTTATAGTACTAGTCCAAACATTGACGTAGGTGCGGCCAAAAATTGGAGGTGAAGGGTACAAGGAGGATGTCAGCAGGCATCTATCCCCTGTGGCAGAAGTCCACGTTATTCAGGATGAGCTATACTAGGAAATTCTAGTCAGACCGTAAGGCGATGAGAAAGTGGAGAGGCGATGTCGAAGCACACTGAGAGGCATCCGGTCAGGCTACTGTTCAAACCATAAGGCGACGAAGTGACTAGGATAGTGCCAAAGCTTGCTGTGAAACGTTCAGTTCATGTGGTGATGGATGAGAGATTACCCGTATCATAGGCGGAGATAGGAGATAGACTTGGAAGTCTGGGGGGGGGGGCACAATGCCCCCTACGCCCCTGCCACCCCCATGACCCCTATACACCTAACTGGGCGAAACACTGTAGTAAAGATGAGTGCTTAAACAAAATACGAATCAAAGCAGCACTAAAATCAACGTAAGATTTTGACAATTTCTCATTTACATAACACGGAACAAAAATAACACTGTAAAATAATACAATATGGAATTTGGCAACATTCAGAATGAAAACATGAGGTGACCAGCAGCAGTAAAACAATAAAATAATAACTATAATGACTAGATAATAATGACTAGATTTAAGGAGTTACTGCAGAGACCTAATGGTAATGTTGCAGACTATATATACACACACACACATATATATATATACATACATGCATATATATATTAATATATTATATATATACACACACACACATTTTTATTTATTTATTAGGGTGGCCCTTATTATAATGGTGAAAAATTTATTTAAAATTTTTTAAGCACCCCACCCCTTAATTTTTTTTCTTTTACCACAATGTGAAAGTATGCTAAATATTTCTTCAATATATGAAGATTAACCCTTGCCTCATTGAGCTTGATTGAATGAAGATGTAGAAAAAATTTGCTAAAAATTAAGCATTTGAAAATAGTTATTTATTACTCATATTAAGAAATTTTATGATTCTGCTGTAAAATTATGAAATGACATCTTTAAAAAAACATGAAACAAATTTACTTTTTAATAATATATTTAAATAAATTTTTGTTTAAGAGTAGCCTTCTGCAGTCCGGGTACTGCTTTCTGTGGTCTTCGACACACTACAGAAGAAATTGCTTATACTCTTCATCCACAGTTAAGAGCCCATTAAAATCTAGCATCAATTTCACCCCTCTTTCGGCTGTGCCATTCACAACACTGAGATTCCTGAATGTTTCTTGAGCCTTTAAATAAGAATTGTCCCTATCCCAAAGATCTATACGGAGATTCAGAAAGCTAATGTCAACATCCAGTTTTTTTTGACAAATTTAAACTTTTCTGAGAAATCAAATCTTATATTTTTTCTTCTGAAAAAAACAACATTGAACTAATTATTAGATAGCATATCTAAATTCTCAATGACCTAATTTGTAAATATTCCTTAGAAAACCTTGTTAAAAATTTGTTAAATGATATCATTGTAAAATCAGAGGTGAATATCTAATAAAAGTGCAGTGTTCTTAACCCACTAACGACGACAAAAATAATGAGTGGAACCACTTCCACCTTTTATTGGCAAAGAAAAAAATTTAAAATTTAGAATGGCAAATTTTCTTACCAACCGGCGTTAATGGGTTAATATAAGATTTTCCCGTTTCAAATTCTCCACGATGCAGTTTTTGGATGCAATAGTAACATTTTTATCAAAAATTTCTAAAATTCTTGACTCTTCATTTAAATATCACAGGTGATTCAAAATTTTTTTCAAAGCAACTGAAGAAATATCCTTATGTTTTCGTATTTCTTCATATCTTTCAAAAACATCAAATCATTAAACGGAGTACCGACTGCCAATGAACTATTCAGCCATGCTTTAACATACAGAGTTACAAACAAATGTTCTTCAGACTGTTCACTTCAGACACTTATAAAGCCAATTGCTGTCTAAATAAAAACATTTTAAAAGGAATAAATTGCCTTTGCCATCCATCGAGCATGATGTAAAGCCACTGGTGGCCAGATTTTGATAGTCGATTCAGAGTTCCTTCCAAGAAAAACTATACATAATTCAACGAGCTCCAGATAATTGTGCTTCAGTTTTCCATTTTTCAGTGTATTAAAACACATTTTATTCAGTATTTCACTTTCACTACACATTTCGTTCAAGTATTTATACCCGTCCATATAATTTTTTTTTTCGATATTATTCTATTTTTCTCTGTTTTTTTTTTTTTGAAAACATCTGGACTACTAGTCACTTGAGGTACATCATATTCGAAAAAACTTCATAGCACTAATTAATACATGTGGTGCCGACATGGAAAATATGTCATCTCTCGATCTGCATAATGCTCTAGAAATGTAATCGTACCATTGATACGGCCAATGTTGGAACTGGCTGGAGAATTTGAGCCTTATCTTCCAATCCCTATCTTCCAATCCCTAATCTTTCAGAACATTCCATATACCCATAGCTTGCTCCTTCCCTGAAGAATTTTCTAATTTTGGCATCCCGAATAATTTTTCTTGATCTTTATATGTAACAGTGATATAGGTAGTCTTTCACTCTTTAAATCTCTCACATTTAAAGCAGGTAGCAATTTACCATCCCAATGAATGAATCAGGGACGCCAGAAGTCAGAAATGATTGGTGTTGCTCAAAGTATGCGAGTCATTTCTCTGTACAGACCATAACATTTACAATTATTTTCGCCTGACCATACGTCCCTATCGTAGAGGAACGATTCTAATTCGAAAAATGCTCGAAAGGCGTTCAAAAATTACCCTGTACTAGTTTTTATGATACAATGTGTAACAAAATAAAAAATCTGAATTTTTGTACTATCCCGTCCTATAACTTCCATTTAGAAAGTTGTTGCCCTGTCTCTCCTGATACACAAACAAATACAACGCCACAACAGGCAAATTGCCCAACGAAGTGGCTGACTTAAGAACATCATGGATCCCCGAGCCATTTTTTGGAGTCCCTACCTACTACTGCTACACCACACATGCACCCCCCCCCCCCCCGCGGAACCCCCCAACGAACCCCCAACGAATCGGTACATGCGGGAATGTGCGTGTACGTGTAGTGCAACCTGACGTAAAGTTTGTTTCGGTGTAATGCTTGTTATGTGTAGTGCTGTCATCTGCCCCCAGTTTTTCTAACTATGAGTGAAGTGTTATGGTTGAATGATTTACCGTTGTAGGACTGTTGCTCTCTGTGGCGAGACTTTTTAACGGGGAGATCGGCTCGCATTTGCGCCTTGAAGTTGGGAACCACAGAAAACAAACTTCAGCCGACCACCACTGTGGGGTTCGAACCCGGATCCCCGCATCACGAGTCCGGCACTATACCGTGCCGGATTCCATGCCATAAACAAATTCCATGTTTTCTTGGTGCAATATTCACAGAGATATTCAAATTCAAAACTCGGAGGAAACTTTGGGAAGAACAGTGTTAAATACGGAAAAACCATTTTACCCGCATTTAACGTTCTTTCTGAAAAAACTGATTTTTTTCAAAGGACCTGAGCTCAATGCTTTGTTGACTTTTTGCTTTTATATAGAAACCGAACAAAACACGATTTTTTGTTTAAGCTATTAAATAACACATTTTTTTTATTTTAAATCTTTATCAAAACTGGGTAATTTCAAACGAACTGGCTATTTTCAAATCTTTATTCAAAACTGATCAAAAACATCATAAGAGTGTTTGAGATTTAAGAATCAGTAATGCATGTCAATCTTAGCACGGTGTTTTGAGTAATTTTTTTGTAATAAAATTTTTCTTGATTTTAATTTTATGAAATATGATTTTAAATTACAAGTTTTATATAATTTTACATAGTTTTTAATTTTTTATTTCGAGATTTCTGTAGGGATATTCTTACGGAAGGGGAGCGCGGGGGGGGGGTTCATTTTCAATAAGGTTTCAGTTATGCGATTTCTGCATTTATACGACGCTTTGACCCGCTGTTTCGGCGGCATGATTGAAACCTCACTTATATGGCGAGTCGTATTAATGAGGTTTTGTTGAATAGGACCTGAGCCCCCCCCCCCAACACTTTCAATAACTTTACGCCTATGACACTTGGTCGATGTATCTCTGGAATGTCTGGACGGCATCGCAAAGTCTGTAGGGCATGAAAGGAAATTCATAAAGCCCGAAAGGCGTGATGACGGCAGTGTTGGGCACTTCAGCTTCTGCCACTGGAATTTGTTGATATGCCGAGACGAGGTCGATGGTCGAGTCGATTGCAGTCCCGTGAAGCATGTGGGTTAGGCCATGGATATGAGGAATGGGATATCTGTCTGGTGTGGTGATCTTATTTAGCTGACGGTAATCACCGCAGATACGCCACGCACCGTTAGGTTTCTTGACCATATGAATTGGACTGGCCCATGCACTGTTTGATGGCAGACATAATCCTTGTTTTTGCATGTCCAGAAATTGCTTTTTGGCGCAAGATAACTTTTCTGGAGAGAGACGGCGAGCTTTAGCAAAAATTGGCCTACCTGTTGTCTCGATGATATGCTCACAGCATGGTTTGGAGTTCAGCGAAGATTTCTGAGCAGGCTTTGATAAGTTGTGTCACTGTCGAAAAGTTTGATTGAGTGCACTTCTGACTTCTGTAGTTGACAGTTTGCAGTGAGTTTCGTCCTCATGTCGAGGAGGCATCGTCGTTGTAAGTCCGGAAGCAAATTGAAGTTGTACAAGAAATCGGCTCCAAGAATCGGTTTCGGTACCGCGGCCAAGAGGAAAGTCCGCCTGAAGTCACTGCTGAGTTGAAAATCTTAAGTGACTGTTCGCTCACCATAGTCGTTTATCGGAGACAAATTTGCAGCGGAAAGTTAGAGAAGTGGTTGACGTTTGTCCGTGCTGCATGATGGGAGTATTGAAACGTCAGATCCAGTGTCTACAAGGAATGAAATGTTGGTACTTCGATCGACTACGAATAAGCGACGAGATGTCATTGGCAGGGAGCACGTCTCGACTACTCTCCGCCCTCGTCGTTTTTTGTAAACCTGCATGGTGAAGTGCACCTTCTGGCTTGATTGCCAAATGTCTTATGGTACCAACAAAATTGCCTATCCGGCAACGTAGGTGGTGATGTTGATCTCTTTGAACGGGAGAAACGCGAGCGCGAAACACTACGGGAATGCACACGCAAAACTGTTTTCAGTTCGCGGCGTAGTTGGGCAATCTTTTCTTGGAGTTGTGCGATTGTGTCCGATTGTTGACTTTTGTTCACCGTGTCTACACGAGGTGGGCTTGCTTCTTGGATCTTGTCGGCCAGCTCTGCCGTTTTTTCAAGGGTTAGTGGGCTTACGACCGCGAGTATAGATAGAGTAGATTTGGGCAGTTGTTGCCGGAAGAGTTCTGTCAATAGTTCGTCCAAAACGCTGAAAGATTCCGCTCTTCGTTTTAATTCACAAAGAATGTCAGACGGTTTCCGATCTCCTAATGGCTCACCAGCGAGAAGTTTCCTAAGCTGTGTAGACGAGGATTCACTACAACGTGTGACTAGTTCGTGCTTTAGTTTTTCGTATGGCTCCGAAGTTGGCGGGTTCATGAGAATGTCTCGTACTAGAGATGCGTTATCTGGAGGAAGGCTTGAAACGATGTAGTTGTATTTTGTTTTTGACTCTGTTATCGGTTTCGGAGCGGCTAACTCAAAAGTGCTTTCACACATCACGAACCATAACGATACATCACGCACGTTTGAATGGCGGTATAACTACGGCACTCACCTCTGCCATGGTGGTTTCTTTTGTTTCACGTCCGATGTCACCAATCTTTAGTTCATCTATGAAATGATTTCGTTTATATATTTACACTTTATTTACAATGGATAATATTTACACAATATAAACGTAAATGCTGGTAGAGAAAAATGTGGCCCCTGCATGGTGAGACACAGACACGCGCATCGGTGACACCATCACGAGGACAACATCAACCATAAACAAACCGAGCCAGACGCCTTTGACTCCCGATTTTCATTGTGATGCCACCAGCAGAAAATACACTAATAATTATACAAGCTGGGAAGATACGCCAGCGCCATCGTGCGGGCAGCACTACATGCTCATTATCTGATCTTAAATTACTCTCCGAAATTATTCTTTTAGATAACACTGGTCATTACTACTTACAAATTAAATCATACCAAAAAAAAAAACGCCATTGGCTCGTATCTGAACAAATCATCGAAGTAGATGCATGTGCGGACATTGGCTTAAAGCTTGTCACTAGTAATGAATGATCAGCTTTGCCGTAGGCTAGAGCAAAGCTCTCTAGCTGGTGTTGGTAGAGCGGCAGGTTTAGACACGGATTCACAAATTGCCGTCTGTGCACAGACAAAACTACAATTATTGTTACACATGAAACACAAATGCAGTATCAAGTAATCACTTATGTTAAAAAAAAAAACTACCAGCTCTTGTATATAAAATTTCATATAAATAAAGAAAATCACCAGGTTTTCATATGTTAATAGACTAGTAATCCCTGGAAAAAACTAAAAAAAAAAAGTAGTAGCATGATACTACCATCTACACCACTAGAGACACGACCCTGCCTTATTTTATGCACTGTGGCACGAGGCACTGAAGTAGACACATTAGTAGCCTCTCTTGACTTCAGGAAATGGCCCGCCTGTTTCCTTAATATTTTGGGCTGAGAAAAACAAAAGCTGTCCATGTTTATCTGTACTGTCATACCTGGGGACCATTTCTTTAAGGTAATTTCATCATTTTTGTCACACCACGATCATTTTTTACACAAGAGGGCTAATTAGACCAGGACCTACAATTTATTGCCGATTCCGAACAGCAGGCTTGTTTTTTTATACTCACTGAGAGGTTGGTCGCGCTAACCCTTCGATGGGGACTCCCTGCTGTAGCAATTTTTTCTGCAGTCATGTCGCCATTTTTATTGTACCCCTTTGTCAGGAAAGTTTTCTGACAAGGACAAACCAGGTAACAAACTCGCGACACCTCTAAATATCCTTTCGTACTTTAGGTGAGTATCTTATCGACCTGGGCTACCGTGCCTATTTCTTTAAGGTACAAGAGGTGCTACTTATGTCTCTACTTCAGCGCCTCACGCCACAGTGTGTGAAATAAGCAAGGCAGGGTTGTGTCTCCAGTTATGTAGATAGTAGCGTGCTTGCCCTGTACACCACAAAATGGCATAGGTTTGAGTCCCGGCAGAGAAAAGATGACTGAGTTCACCTCAGCATAATATCCAGAAAATGTTTAAATGATATTTTGGGATGAGAAAAAAGCCGTTTATCTCTAAAATGATCATGTTTAAAACTGAACTCACTTTTTTTGCTTCTAACTCAGCCAGAGACTGGCTATCAATAGCATTTGTCACCACCTGCTTCTCAGTTATCAAATCTTCACGGAGTAATTCTAAATCCACCTCCAGTTTGTTTATGCGATTTTCATTTGCTTTTTTTTCTTCATCAGCAATACTAACCTTCATTTGTGAAATTCTGTAAAAAAAATTCATATGTTCATTTTTTTATTCCACACACATAAGTACCAATTCCCAGACAAAAATCTGTAGTTTGTCATGTGATGAAATATTCCCCTGCAGAAGAAAATGTGTCATACAAATAGAAGAGCAAAATTAGGGATTTTTAGAAGACTTCAATAAATGACCATATGACCTATGTGCATATGTGCCAACTTTTGGAATACAGAAATCCAGAGCTTCTCCCAGGGCCGTCATTTCAACTTTTTCCGGGGGGGGGGGGGACAAAGCACATGTACTTAATATATATATAAAACCATTTTTAGTGTATTTTCGAAAGTCTGGGGGGGCAACGGCCCCCCTAAATGACGGGCCTGGCCTCTCCCGGATTTCTGGCAGGTCTGTATGTGGTATTTAAATGTGCCCTATTTAAATTAAGATAATGACATGTAGAGTCAGCAGCAATTCCATAATATCAAGAAAAATGAGAATTTATTTAAATTGGTGAGAACAGATGAGAGCTGCTGCCACCCTTTGCAATAGACAAACCTCAATTGGTGCCAGTATATGGGTTTCTTCTATACACTCCCATGCTACGGTTCTCAAGCACATTCCAAGAATCCAAAAACATGGGTGTATGTATACATCAGTGAATGTTTCTTTATACGTAGAAATAAGACACACATATTTCCTGGGACATTTGTTTTTTACCCTAATTTTGGCTATCCTAACCTTATTTTTATACAAAAAGAAAAGTCATTTTCAATAAAGCCTTTGCAAGTTTTTATTCTTTACTGAAATCAAATATCAAAATTATTTTGCTGAATGACAATTTTAAATTGTAAATATAAATATTTGTTCCATATTTGTCATGTTTTTTTTTAACATTTTATTTCATTGAATCAATTTTAATCTACTATGATTAGCAGTAGCCTTTCATTTGCAATTTTAATAATAATTGACAACTTAGCATACTTTTAGCTCTTCTTTTTGCATTTAAAATCCTAAATTCCATATTTTTTTTGAGGACATACGATCAGTCTATTGGTTAGCCAGGATTGTAAAGACAGAAGGATTTTCTTTAGGGATTTTTCATTCAAATGCAATGCAATTTAGGGTTTTCTATAAAATACCAAAAATCAATTCCTGAAATGTTATTCTTCCCTGTTAAGCAGGTTTTTTTTTGCCCCTTCAGCAATAACTATCATTTTACAGCGCATCAATTCTGGTCATGTCACCATATGACAATTTTCAACAGATGGAGTTTGGCGGGACATGAAGATACTGTATATATTGGTGGTTGCCCCAGGCTAAATAAATAACTTGTTTTTCAAATTTTATTTATTGGATTGAACTTGTGGACCCTGGCAGTAACCTTCATGGTGGAAGAAAAGAATCTTACCACTGCACCAATCTGCCACTTTCAGAAATAGCTGGTGCTGGTCTGACTGATCAAAGCAAAAAAATTGTGGCGGCTCACCAAACACTGTGGCCAACAGTCACCAAGTAGGGAGATCACAGAGTCAATGTTTGTGACTCTTCAGACCGGTGCAGAACGCTGATTCAATATGTTGTGTTGTTGATGATACATGAAAAGCAGATTGTTACAGTGGTGACCAAGACCAACGCAACCTTCTGATATCAAAAAGAAGAATCTACTCAGCTGAAGCCCAATGCGTGCAGCACCGCCGATGCCATTATGATCTGGGTGGGACCTTTATGTGATCGCTCTATTTTGTTTGGTCAGGATAACAAATATTTTTATTTTCGCAATTACATAACTAGATTCGCACAATAGTCTTTATCCAAAAATGCCTAACGGTAACTCTCCTAACCCTTCGCCACCTGACCCATCACCAAAAAACCTACAAGTTTGTCACATTGCCTTGAAACTCCAGCCCATATAGCGGCAGAGTATAAAGTTATGGTTGATTCAAGTGGAAAGTTATTTTTCAAAACTTGATATTATACAGGCGTACTTTCACATTCCTGTTCATTCTGACCACGTTTCAAAAACAGCTGTTCGCACACCTTTCGGCTTATTTGAATTTCCTTACCTGAATTTTGGCTTGTGTAATGCTGCCCAATCTTTCCAACTATTTATGAGTGAGATTCTTGGCGATCTGAAAAGTTTTTATGTCTATTTAGATGACATTTAGATTTCAGTGACAATGAAACTGAACATAAGGTTAACTTACGCACTGTTTTGCAACGGTTCAATAACTATGGCCTCACAATTAATGTTTCCAAATGCATCTACGGTACTGCGGAGATTTCATTTTTAGGCCACTCCATTTCCAAACAAGGCACCAAACCCTTGCCAGAAAAAATTGAGCCGATTCTCAATTATCCAAGACCAAAAACAATTAAAAGAACTACGTTTCCTTGGACGACTTAACTATTTTGGCAAATTTTTACCACACGCAGCACATACACAAACTGCACTGAATAATTATTTAAAAGGGTCGGGAAAAAAAACGACAACAGAGAAATTGCTTAGACTGACATAGCAAATAAGGAATTTCAAAATTCCAAAACACCATTGTCCAACTCCACCCTGTTAGCACATTCTTCCCAATGCCAAACTCGTACTTGAAGTAGATGCATCCGATTTTGCCATTGGCGGTGCACTGTTTCAGGTGGTTGACGAGTTTCAGCCGCTTGCATTCTTTTCTAGAAAATTATCTCCCGCAGAATGCAACTACAGTGGGTACGACCGCGAGTTGTGGCTGCATATGCTTCTATAAAGCAGTTTTGGCATATGTGTTAGAAGCTAGGGACTTTTCTCTACTCACGGACCACAGACCATTGACATACGCCTTCAAGCAAAAATTGGACAAGGCTTCTCCTCGTCAATGCAGGCAATTAGATTTTATTGCCCAATTCACTACTGACATACACTATATCAAGGGTAGCGAAAACATACCCGTGGATGAACTTTCCCGCACTGCATCAATTTCAATGCCCAATCCTGTTGACTATAACGAAATTTCGAAAGCACAAGAAAGCGACCAAACTTTAACTGATCTTTTACAAAATCCATGAGGATTAGAACTCAAAAAAGTGACTTTGCCAGACTCACATACTTCACTATTTCATGACGTCTCTTACTGGCACAGCTAGACCATATATACCAGAACAATTTCGTAAGCAGATTTTCGAGACCATTCATAATATTTCCCATCCAGGAATTAAAGCTAATTAATTGAACTAAATTGATTCAGACTCGCTTTATCTGGTTTTCATGAAATAAAGATTGTAATAACTGGTCCAGACAATGTATAGCTTGTCAAAAATCTAAAATAACACAACATACGAAAACACCATTAGGCTTATTTCCTGACCAAACTGAGCAATTAGATCACATCCATCTTGAAATAATTTGTCCTCTTCCTCCTTCTGGTGGCAATGCCTACTGTCTAACTATGATCAACAGGTTCACACGTTGGCCGGAGGTGGTTCCGATTAAAGACATCGGCGCCGAGACTGTAGCTCACACATTCTACTCAACATGGATATCTCGCTTCGGGGTGCCATCAAAGAGTACAACAGATCAAGGCCGTCAATTCGAGAGCTTCTCTTCCTAGCACTGGCAAGAGTACTAGGAATTCAACGAATATGATCCTCTCCATATCACCCGCAAGCAAATGGCCTCGTAGAGGAACTACACAGACCACTCAAAGCTGCCATCAAGGCATATAACACAGCACTAGTGTACTGCCTTGCCCACCATATAACTCTGTTTCCGTAGCGTCTTCAAAGATGATCTTAAAGCGACCACAGCGGAATTGGTATACAGCACTAGTCTCAGACTTCCTGGAGAAATATTCGATCCTACTCTGAGGGAGATATCATCAAAAGAACTTGAGACTATCAAAGAACATTTTTCAAAATTACGACCATGACAGACATCTTGTCATGAACCAAAGAGTATTTTCATCTACCCTCATCTAAAAGGACTGCTCACGCGTATTCATTCGGCACGATGGAGTGCGGAAGCCGCTACTAGCTCCATATGATGGACCGTTTCAAGTGATCCAACGACGTGAAAAGACATTCGACATCGATGTCCATGGGAAAAAACGAACAGTTTCTCTGGACAGACTGAAACCAGCCTTCCTGTCTTCAGACATGAATGATCCCAGTCCGTCATCAACAACAATTACTTTGCCTACGCCTCCCGTTCCTCAGACAAGAAAAACACGTTCCGGACAAACTGTCCATTTCCCAGACCGTAAGTTCGCTTCTGGGGAGGGGGAGTGCGGCAGCTCACCAAAGACTGTGGCCAACAGTCTGTAAGTACGGAGATAGCCATGTCGATGTTTGTGACTCTTCAGACCAGAGCAGAATGCCGATTCAATATGTTGTGTTGTCGATGATACATGAAAAGCGGATTGTTACAAATTCATCAATCGTGATTAAAAATTTCACCTTAATTAATCAACACAATCTGATCAAAAGTTTCAAAATTGAAAAGACTAATCCACCTGGGGAAAAAACAAAAACTTACCTCAACTCTCTTTGAAGATTCTCAACTTTTGCTATAGCTTTTTTGCAAGTTAGACTTTTCGCTTTTAAATGTTGGCGAAGTTTGTTGTTCTCTTGCTCCAACACAAAAAGTCTCGAACAACATGCAAGCATTTCATGCTTCGACGATCTATTGGCCAGATGCATATCTTCTACTTTGAGATCGGATGCAGGAAGTAGTTCTCTCTGTGACAATCCAGTGATCTGCATGCTCTCCCTCATCGCTAAATGAATAAAATAAATTGATTCGTAAGCTATTGAAAAGCATCAAAAGCACATTTTAGGATACAGTATAATTCAGGGCTTGACAAATCTAAAGTGCTAGTCAACTAGAAAGTCTATATAGGAGCCAAAAATTTTCTGTATGTGACTGCTAAATCAGTCTGAGGATGAAACAAAATAATTTATTATAAAGTACCTTCCAACATAAAGAGTTGAGTCCCGGAAAAATTAAAAAAAAAATTTTTAATGTTTTCTTGCAAAAAAAAAAGAAAAAAAAAAGAAATTGCTTGGGTCCTAAAAAATTTGGCTAGCACCTAAATATTTTCAAAATTTG